>NC_084973.1:21698719-21871219 GCF_963691925.1 Scomber scombrus
AGATGACGGTTTGATTACTGAATGTAGTTATCCTATAAGATGTCTTGTGTGATGTTTGAAAATGTATAAAAAGTGGTTTTCAACCCAATATTTCTGTTTGGCCCCCCAGTGAGGGCGTAAGCTGAAATGTTGGGCTTTGATTCAGCACAATGCTGTTTGAATAAAGAAGAAGTTGATGAAATGAGCGAGTCTGTGTACGCTTCTCCTCCTTCAGCTGTGGAAACCACTCGTCCACTTTACCTTGCCGTAGCAGTTGTGCTCGGTGTGCCGGGGGGAGGGACGTAGAGAGGAAGGTATGTAGTCTCACAGCCAGCAAGAACTTCAGACCACATTCATCCAGTGTCTCTCCACCTGGTTTCATGAATGACATAGATAACACTTACTGATAATGATTGTACATAATATTACAGGATTTTGTGGCATGGCGCACTTTTTACTGCATTTCTATCTATTTGGAAAACATGTTTTTTATATTTCTCTTCCCCTTCAGTACCTTTGCTCTTGCCCTGGCTGTCCTTGAGGTCTGTGCTGGTGGTAGCAATGGTGTCAGCCAGAGCCATGAGAGACATTTGCTCCATACGAGTTAAACCAGGCAAACTTGAGTGAAGAAGTTGGCTGGACAGGACTTGGGCATGTTCTGGACCAAAGTATGTAGGACTGTACTGGGACAGGTCTATTACCTACAGATAGAAAGCAGATTGAGGCAGGAAATATGCAATACATGATTCTGCACGTGAATATTAACTACTCACTACACCGATAACATGCACACGTAGACACATTTTTCCAAATACTTTAATCTTTTGACAGAATCCTGACAATCTGCCAACAAGAGGCACGATTTTCAATGCATTAGGTATAAGCATTGTCACAGGCTGTGAATGTCTATTTGTTGAGGCAACTTTATATATAAAATGAATTTTGACATGCATAATTATGCGTGTCTGAACTACACACCAAACTACAAACAGCTTAAAATGTTGCTGTCAACTCTCATTTTTATACATTCTCTTTCAACTAAGCACAAGCCAACAGAAACTGACCTTGTTCCCAGTTTCCTCTTGATCTTTGTCCATGGGGTCCAAGTCCGCAATGCTGGGTGTATGAAATAGCTCATCATAAGCATCTGTGTGACTGGAACCATGCCCACTATCACCGCTCACACTGCCCACTTTTTCTATAGCAAAAAACAGGACAGAACCAATATTGAACAAGGCAAGCATTTCATAAGAGGCATCCCCTCCTGCTGGGCAAACAGCAGATTAAATTAAAATACCAAAGAGCAGGAAATTGTTTCTGCTTTCATACTTATCACTTTGTATCCTCAGAGACACAATGAGAAAAAAAAACTAGAACAAAAATGTGTGGTGGATAAAAATGGTTCTTTCTTTTATACTGTTAATTCTTCTCTTTGTGCTGACTAAAGAGAACTAGAGGAGATCTGTGATGTTTGTCTAACTTAATATTCTCTGACATAATTACAGCAATCAATTCAAATGGCTCTACAGTATCTACCACATTTAGTAAGTTGCTCTAGTTTAGTCTTGTTAAGGTATGTTATTACAGTCAAATATCTGAGGAATTGCTACCATCTGAGTCTTTTTTAAATTTGGTTTTAAAATTGTATTAAGTGCTTTTTAAAGTAATAAGTGTTCCAGCTTTAAGTTCAGAGCTGTTCACCTGCTTTGTGTAATATATTTTTTCTGGGTGCCATAAATTCTTCTAGCCCTGTGTCTAAAGTAAATTCATTTCATTTTAAGTTCAAGTTATTATCAGTAAACATTTTTTTTTCCTTTTTTTTGTCATTTTCCAGGCTTTACCTGGCTTATGTCAAGTGATATTTAAATACGCACCAGGCTTTGGTGATGTGTCCTCATCAGCTGCCAGAAGGGCGTAGAGAGGCAGAGGAGGGATGGAGCTGATCTCTGTGTAGTCTGGGGTGGAGTTCTCTGCTTTGCTGAACATCTTCCGGTCCCTGGCTGTGCTTCCTCCGGCGCTGATGGTTCGAGAACGTACACGTTTCTCTGAGTTGGTGGAGGTGTCTTTAAGAGCCACAATTTCTCCAGCAATGCATTTCACCAAGTGGGAGAGGATGGCTTTGGCACGGTGAACCTCAAGAGAGATTAATTGTGTTATACACACATATCAAAGTTTTGTAAAGCACCCATAACAAGTGTCAACCTACTCTTAAATCTATTTTTATTAAATTAATGCTTCTGTCTTACTACAGCTTCTACAAAGTTCAAACCTAAGAAACAAAATTATGTTAACGGACTAAACTGAACAGCCTGTCCTGTTTACTGAAGAAGAAGAAATAACAAAAAGAAGTAAAGTATATGTAAACAGTACACATATTCAGTAATTTCGTTAACTCACCTTCCCCAGATCCATGAGCTCCAGTAACTGTACTGGGTGGTACTGGGGCAGGGTGGGAAAGAGTTGGTGAGCTGCTTCAAAGAGTCCAGAATCCTCCATCTCTACCGGCAGGTCATATGCTGTTCTCTTCCCACTGAGTTTCTGAGCCAAGCTCATCATTGATCTTGTCAGGGCCTTTTTGGGAGGTGCCAGTAAAGACATGGGAGCCCCAAGACTAGGCCCCTCCTCCTGGCTCTGTCTGACAGCGGATATAATGGAGGAGACACTGCTGCTGATGTCTGTATCTTGGACAATGGCAACATTGGGTTTGGGTGGTGCTGGAGGCTGCCACTGGGAGTAGACATGCATCTCACAGTCCATGCCTACTACTAAGATGCCATCTCGTACCCAGGACAGGGAGACTGGGATGGGTAATGAACCTTCAACAGAGGAGACCAGATCAACTGATCGAAGCAGAACCAGACGCGATAAGCGTTGGTCCCTACTAGCATCACATGACAGGCCAAGTTCTGGAGGTTTTCCAGATAGGCGGCCGTACATATAAATCTTTGTCCCAATACCAACAGTAAGAACATGTGATCCATCCTCTTGGGAGACCCAGTCCAAGTGAACCAGGCTCTTACTAGTAGAACCAAGACAGTGCTCGTTAGGTATAGAGAAGTCCATGTTACTGCCTGGAATATTGGTATTTCCAGTTGTGCTATTGCTAATGCTATAGCTAGCTGTGGGATCTGTGTTGTCCAGGACTATGGTCTGCTCTAGAATCCACTGCGAACCGCCAGTGGACTCACACTGGAAGATACCAATGTGGACCAGTGGTTCTCTAGTATTTGCTGGGAGAGGTCTTGGAGAGAGATTTGAGCTAAGCTGTATAGTAAGGGTTGGGGTCAGGTGGGTGTTGGTAGTGTTGTTGTTGTGCTGCACATAAGGGGAGGAAGCCAGGGTAGGTGGAGAAGTCAGACCGTGAGAGTTCAGAGGGGGCGTCAAGTTGGGAGATGTGTTTGGTGTCTGCCTGTAGGCAACTGCAATCCGTCCAGTGTGACAGCAGCTGACCTCTATCGGGCGACCTTGCACGTTTACTGCACTGCAATTGGGAATGCCCTCCTCCACCAGAAGAGGCCACTCTTCCCATTGATACATCAACTTGTCCAAACCGGAGTGCTCTGTCTCCATGACATTGCACCTCCAGAAGCGCACCTTTCCATCAGAGCAGGAAGTAGCAAGGAGGTAAGGCACACGGCCAGTTGGCAGAGAACACGATGCGCTGAGATGACCTACAAAGAGTGTTAACAATTAACTTTTACAGAAGGCAAATGACATTGGTTGCATTGCTTAATTGTGACTATACTAAAAACATTTGCACATCTACAACATTACTCTTTTTGTTCCAGACACCTTAAACAGAGCTGGAAATTGTTATTCATTTTATTAGAACTTTTAAAAAGTTGTTCCTCACCTGCTGAGGGTGTAACACTGATGGCCTCCACTCCTGCTGGCAGAGCAATCTCTTGGCTGTACAGCCTGTGTGTTGTGAGGCTGAGACGACAGGCGCTCTGCAGGTTGGAAGTGCAGGGTTTACTCTTCTGAGTGACTGGGGAACTGAACGTCTCAAAATTAAACTGAGAGCTGTTCATCGAAGAACCTGTGCTGGTATCCTTCTCTGATGTAGTGTCCTCTGTTGGTACAGACAGAGGAAGGGATTATGAAGATTATGGGACAAGAGGTTACGGTCATATACAATTTATGTGCAAGACCCTGCCAAAATCATTGGACAGGATAAAATAACACAAATTTATGAACATGAGAGCAGATTTATTGCTCATTATTGGACATTACAGCTTCATCAGGAAGCTTGCTTAGTACTTGTGATGCATGCAGACTTTCTCAGGGATAAAACTAGAAAGAGTCCTTTGACATATCTGACATAAAGTTATTTGACTGGGGATTGAACACGACGATAGATAAAAGTGCTCATCTAGTGTGTTCTAACCCTGAAGCAATTCCTTGTAGTGGTGAAATTTGGTAAAAATACCCACCCATTGTGACGGGTCTAGCAGCAAGATGGAGATGCCACATGTGGAGGAGCGAGCGCCCAGTCGGAGTTAATTCGACCACCACGAGAAAAAAACGTGCCGAGAAGGTTGGCTCACTAGAGGCTGCAAGGAAACAACATGCAGGGAATATTAATACCTCCTGCGAAAATCTGTGTTTTTGAAGGAGGTGCAAATGTTTGATAAAGACTAAGAAAAAGTCAATTTAATTTATACCACCATGAGAAGAATCAGGAATTTCCTGTGTGCTCTCTGTTCTCTCATTGCCAAGGATGAGATCCTCCTCAAAAACATGCAGGAGCTGGGTCTCCTTCCCCTGCTGTAGAACACAACAGCATTATCAGACTACATCAGATACAGACACTGAACAACAGGCATCATCCACTGTGTTAGTTTTACATACACAAACATGCACACGCCAAACACACACAACTGCCTGAGGGGATGAGAGAAGATTTTTCTCTCCACCCGTTTTTATTTTTTCATGGTTGACCTTTCGCATCAATGCAGAAGTCTGCTGCAGAATGTTTTATGCGACAAACGGACTAGAATTCATCTATGACTTTTAAACATATTGCAGTTTATATATGTTTCATTTCAAAAGAACGTTGTTACTATATTTTTCATTCAAGACTTTACAGTGTCTCTGTATTATTAGATATGCAAACTCAGCAGGAACAAAGATATTTGTTCACTGAAACACTGTACATTTCATCTATATGTATACTTACAAAGTCAGTAATGGCATCCAGCTCTATAATACACCCTGGTTTTGCTGTGGATTGCTGACTGATGATGTTGAACACCTCTCCAACATATTTCTAAAGAGAAACAAACAACAATTTCACATTATCTGATCATATTTACACCATAGTATTGCAGCAAACATACAGTTGCTATACCAATACACTTTCAAAATTAAAACAAAAGAAAAAAACATGAGTTGTCACAAGATTTATGATGATGACACATTGGCACTGACATGACAATTGATTAAAGAAAATAATTAGCTATCATATGCAATGAAAAAGATACTTCACATGGAAGAATAACAAAATGAATAGATCATGAAAATTAAATATATATTATTAAATATAAAATAATCATTACCTCTTGAGATACTCAGCTGTACTATTATTATCATTATTATTATTATTATTATTATGTATTATTAAGTTAGAAGAATCAGTGACATTGTCATATTGCTCACGTTATCTAACTGTTCTCCTATGTAATTTGTCTTCCAAGGCTGACACTAACAAAGTGAACAAAGACTGCACATTAACACCTTATTACTTAACTGCATCTGTAAAGGTCCAAGGGAAACACAGGTGTGTTTTTTATTGGTGTGCTTCAAACAAAACCAAAGCAATACTAACTACACCCTGCAGAATTTCTCATAGTTTGATAATGCTGGTAGTCAACTTACAGATATCTCAGGATTGGAGACCTCACTTAGGAGTTTCTTGGCTTCAATAACAGCCTGATATAGTCTAAGGGAGTAGCCGTCACTTGCCACAAAGCAGGCGCTGGGAGAGTTACAGTACACACCTAATAAGAAAAAGAAAGAGAAAAGATAAAAAACAGACAAAGGCACATTCTATATAGTAAGGAACCATACATTAAACAAGCAAATCCTTATCTAATTGTTCGAAAATGTTAAGTCTTTATTGATTTTATGGAGCTTAAATAAAGGTGTTTTCAGGTGAGTTGTTTGTTTATCTACAAATAGGACAGAGGGAAAAAAACTTCTAAAATTTGCATTTATGTGGATTTTCATGTCCCATTTTCATGTTTTTCAAGCTTGTCTCATTTGGCCATAGTTAGTTAATCAAGAAACAACAACTTTTAGTTCATATTGCTGAATCACAATAACAGTAATGAATTGAAGCTGTGCTCACTTGAACAGTAATTCGTAAAAGCAACAGAGAACGTAGTTCTCAAAAATTACTAAACTATGAAAATATGTCCTTACCTAAACAGCTGCTGGGGATGAGCGTTGGCAGCCAGGCTACATTAGCAAATGCTGATGCATGAAGAGAATTGATGCGAGCTAACTCAGACACTCCACCTGACAGAGACAGCGGCCCCACAGGGTCCACTCGCCATAAAATCAGCTCACTGTAGATAGCATTGGGATCCTGGGAAATCATACCCAGGGACACTCGGCTGCGCCGTGATCCACCAGGCAGAGAAGTTGAATGAAAGAAACCAGTGGAGCAGGCCTCTGGAGGAGCCAGGATACTGTCTGCCTCCGGCGACCTCAAGGCGTTGTGGTGTGAGGTGGTGAGGAGGAGAGGGAGTAAGGAATGACAGGCTAGGTCATTGAGGTGGAAGCGGTGACCGCAGTAGCGAGACTTGTGTGAAACGCTGAGCACTGTGGAGAAAGCAGAGTCCTCTGCAAAGCTGACTGCCCACTGGTTCAGAGAGCCATCGGCATGTTTAGAGATCATAAGCACATTGGGGGTAAAAATACTTAGTCGAAGACTACTGCTGGGTGCAGCTTTCCCTTGACCTCCGTAGCTAATAAGAGCAGATTTGGTTTGAGGCAACGTGCTCCCAGGTGGTCGCTGTCTGCCATGTTGGATAGCCAGATCCACATTCTTGTTGCAGGCATACATAACCACACTGTGGCTCAAGGAGATAGCATCACCTGTAGGAAATGCTACAGGGATACGGGACACAAACGACACCTGTGAGACAAAGAGAGAGAGAATAGTAAAAAATAACAACTTCCTGTTAGTGATGAAAGGGGCTCAATCAATCAAGTCATCCTGCTTCGTCTGAAAATAAGAATACATAATGAAATAGATAAAGTTCTTCACAGAAATGAAAGCCTATTTGTCAAAGCTGACCAAATTTCCTACACATGTGTAAAGGCTATTGAAGTAGATGACAAACTAATTTTCCAAACGAATTAACTAATGACAAAGGGCCACAACTCTTCTATTCTCCGTTCAGGAACTGAATAACAACTAACTTCTTAAAACTAATGGAGTGACTAAGACCGTTATTGACACTCGAGGGACACAAGCTTCTTCACTTGACTCTTAATATATGTAAAGAAGAAGAATATTCATCAGTTCTCATGCACACATTCAGGTTTCTGTTTGCTAATAAAAGCAGCCAGGTCTAATCAACCGGAATGTTAATGAAACTGGTGAGTCTTTAAGCTGTCTTGCCTGACTGACTGACAACCATGTCACAAAGTTCTCATTATTTTACCACTGCGAAGCAACACATAATTACAATATAACTGTCTGAATGGCTGTATGAGAAGCCATTAAAAAGGAAGTAGACCATCACAGATGTCAACATGATTAAAAATCTCATGAGATGATGAAGAGATGATGAATTAATCCTTTTCTATTTCCCGGAGAAGCACTTCTCGAAAAAGTGAATGCAAACAAGTCACTTGAAAGAGTGACCAAATGAAAAGAGATGTTAGTTGATTAGTTTACAATATTTGCATTCAGTTATACACAAAAAAATATTATTATTTTCTTTCTGCTGTTTTCAATCCTACCACTGGTATGCTTTTGTATGTCTTTATCAGTCTTAAGATGAATGTAGAAGATGAGGGATTCAATTTGTTGATTAAGTTAATAATAAGATAATATCAACAGTGAATTTACCTGAGCTTGTCTGAACATGCCTGGCTGGTATTCATCCAACCAGTCCACATGCCAGACTAACAGGGAGCCGTCCATGGGATGGATGCTGAATAACATGTCTGCCCCTTTATTCCACTCTTCTAACAACACATCCACCTGGTGCTCCACTGCTGCCAAAGGAAGCTCTGCAGCCTCAGGTCCTTGGGGGTCACTTGGCCTGCTACTATGATTGTCTTCATCAAAGTTATCCTCATTTTCAGGCTCTGGAGGAGAATACAAGCCAAAGTACTTAAATGTAAATTCTGAAAATGAATATGCAAAATGCAAATGTAAAAGTGTGATGTTTGGAAAGTTATTTGGACACGAATATTTTGACAGTTTTATGTCAGCTTCATATGCAGACGCCTTCCCATCGTTTTCGTGCTTGAGTCAAATCTTTTTCTGTACTGTACCTTCATGAGAGCATTCACTCTGTTGCTCCAGGCTGCCTCGGAGCTGCTGCAGGAAGACTTCCATAGCTAAAGTGAACTGAAGCTCTTTGTTGTTGAGCCAGTGGACAGTAAAGGGGCCTCCAGGTTCCTCATCATCCACAGCACTCAGAGAGGAGATGGAGGGAAGCAGAGGAATGTCTGTGACACAGAAGTTAGTGAACAATATATTAAAACTATTAGAAAAAGGCAGCAAAAAATAACAGAAATGGGGAATGCTAAAGCATACTTCAAACATACAAATACAATCCTACAGCACTTTTCTGCCTGAAGGCTAAACAAATCTACAGGATTATGCCCTGATTCAGATCAAATTAAGCTGTCCCACAAAAACACAACTTACTCTTAGCAGCTCTCATTAAGTACAAATGCTCACTGGGATGTTAAATAAACAACCCCAGGCAAGTCACAAAATGTACAGCATATTTTATCATAAGAAATACAGAGGTGTAGCCCTCTGACCTCCAGCTGATTTTATCCAGGCAAAGCTAAGAAACTATGCAGTCTCAATGGTTTAGGGAAACTATTGCCATTCTGTGGGTGTACTGCATTCTTTCTCTCTCTTTAAGAAGTACTTTTTACTACTACAACTAAATTTGGACAATCTGTTTAGTATTCCACAAGATGTTGGTAAAACGATCTGCAGGATTATCAGCTTGCTCCAGAAACAAATGTGGTTCAGTCTAACCTGTGGCAGGGTTGATGCTGGCAGCAATGTGGAAGTGGCAGAGAGCGTTGGCATGGGGCATGTGGCTGCTGATCTTCTTGTGGTTGTAGTGTCGGCTCTGATGGTGGGGCAGGCAGCCAGTCAAAGAGGGCTGTGGCAAATCCCGATAAAAGGGGGAGTGCCATAATTCCTGAAAATTCAACTGTGGGAGAAAAAAAATATTAAACAAGTTAGCTAATTAATAAACAATTTGAATATGTTATTCTTACATGTTGCAAAGCCATAACACCAAACAAAAAAGATTACTTCTGTGGTTAGAAATATTTATTTTATGAATGTAGACTGCATAGATTTTTATCAAAGTGTTTTTTTCTTATATATTAAAAAACATATAAAGAAATTCCATAGAGAATAAGTAACTGTATGAATTTCCACAGAGATTAAAATCTTCTTAAATAACTTTAAAAATGTTTGTAGGGTGGAGCAGGGAGGTGTAGCTACAGCTCCCCATCAGCCCTTTCAGACTGACACAGTAACACAGGTTAAACCCGCTTTGGGGAATGAATCAACCTAGGTAAATAAACCAAGCTTCACGACTCTCCTTGGCTTTGTTGAACAGGTGTTTCTCTTAGGAATAGGAATTAAAGTTATTTACTATTCATTATAATTAACTGCCCAATTTGTCTAAAAAAAAAAAAAGAAAGTAAAAGAGAGCAAGAGACATGTGTAGAGAACTGAAACTAAAACTAAACTATTTTTGTTATGTGGTTAATGTTATTCTGGGTAATTCTGTTGTTTCAACGTAATGTTTGAGGAACTGTAGGTCTAAATTTTAGTCTCTGTGAACAGTCACAAGAAGAGATTTACCTTTAACAGTAGTCTCTTGAATAGCTGTCCAGAAGACAGAAATTCTTCAGCATTGTGGTGATCAATTAACATAATAATGTGCTTGAATTACAGATTACTCTTGTGTGGAATGGGTAAAATAAAAAGAGCTGTATAACTGCAGTGTTTCAAGTATTATTGAGATATGTGTCAAGTTAATGTCATCTGTAAAGAAGTAATATATCAAACATTAACAAGAAATGTGTGTAAACTCACAATTTGAATATGCATGTACCATCAGATATAGCAGATGGCAGAAACACATTTCTTATTGGTTGTACATCTAAATAGAAACATGAGATTGTGGTGGAAAATTCCATATTGCTGCCCCCTTCAAATTCTCACATTGCACTCTTATCAAGCAACTTAAGGCTTGATTAATTTCATTGATTTAGCAAGATATGTTGCACTGTTCATCCAACCCTGAGGCATCAGGCGTAGATGGAGGTGGGGGCTGACTCGTGGTGGTGAGGTTTGGTTTTTATTGTGTAAAGCACTTTGTGTAATATTGTATTTGTATGAAAGGTGCTATACATATAAAGTCTGAATGATTGATTGATTGATTATGCCAAAATTGAGTTTAAAATATAGCTCTACATATTGTCCATCCATCCAGTTATAGGAGAAGGGAAGTTACATCAGACTGGGGATTTGACAGAGAAAACATTTTCCCACTGATTAATAACCTAATGACAACACTGGTGTTACCGGTTACACTGGATATTTTACAATATGAGATATTTGTTGATGATACTCAATAACTGTAGAGCGTTTACAGCCGTTCTGTAGTGTACACAGACAGGAACAAACCAGAGGACGACCACCGCGTTAAACAACAACCTGCCGACAACAACCATTGAGACCAGCTTCTCGCTAACAGCTATGTGTGTTTACAGCAGCGAGCAGAGGGGAGGACAAACGTCTCACTCATACTCAGTGCTGCAACTCTGCTGCTGCTACAAACAATCACCAAGCACAGACTTTCGATTCATATTTGTAAAATCCGTCATCTGACTAAGTATTGATGACATTCATTTTACAAATGAGTTTCTTTTATTTGATGAATGTGGGCACTGATGTGCGAAAACATTATAACACCTGTAATACCGACTACTACAGCAAACCTACCTAAGACTCAGATTGCCTTGATCATTCGGCACAGTCTGATTTTTAATGAAACATTCCACACATCTACGTACTCTTACAGCCTTTCCTTAAGGCACAGTAGAGGAATTTGCATAACCTAATGTGCTAACCTGAGCTCTGTAAGTCCCAGTAAGATTCATAACCATTTGAATGTCCATATTAAAATGGATGCCTGTATTATGTTTCACGCCTATTGTAGCTAGGCTGTCAGCAACTACCTAGGTCACATAGCAGAAGACACAACCATTACATGTGTGAGTCAGCAGCAGCAGCACAATGAAATTGAAAAACAGCCATTAAAAGTCAAAGTTACAATTTTTGTGGTGCAGCACAGATTACAGGAAGGAGGCAGAAAGGAGACCAGTATTCCTCACTGATGCTTAAGCTCTACAAAGCTTCAAAAGCCATCTTCTTGTCTGATAGCCAATTAATTTTCCCTTTTAACTCCACTAAGCCTGTTTTTTTCTATCTACATTCTCCGTCTCCCAGTTTGCTCTTGTTTCCTTATCTCTGCAGTGCCCTCATGTGCTACACTAGCAACGGTGAAAATGCCTGGCTTCTACTTCAGGGCCTAACTGGACAAAGAAGATATCACAGCATTTGTGTTTATCATTTCCCTTAAAAAAAACGTATTTTATAAAACATACTTTTTGCATTCTGTAACCAAAATTCGAGGATATTCTCACTGTGACACAGCTATACAAATAATGCTCTTGATTCTGACACAAAGAAGTTGCGCTGGCCCAAGCAGGCGCTTCTTTGAGGTTTGCCAACATTTAAATTTTCTGATGATTGTAGAGGTCATCAAATTGTCAGGAATGAAAGCTTGACATTTGCACACCTACCAAACCATGTAGGTTTGTATATCTATGAAGTGATACTAATATACTTACAGTTCCTATAGTTTGTATTTTTTAAGTTTAATTTTATGACATGATTTATATTCTCATTGTTCTTCTATAGTAAATATAGCTACACATTATAGTTAGTTAGATACATTTACTTATAGCAAGCACCACATTAGATTTGCTCACTTCTTGTGTTGTTCTCCCTTGAGTCTTCCCATTGCAGTTGTTTTTCCTAGAGGGGCCAGCACATCTCAGTGTTTCGCTGTGTTGGCCACCAGTGTGGTTGTTATGGTGACCAGACAGGAGGCTGTCACCTGGCAACAGAGTCTCTGCCCAGAGGCGACACACGCTGTCCTTACAGCAGGTGAGCAAAACATTACACACTGAACCTCTGTCAGGAGAGATGAAGAAAAATGGAAAGGGGGGGGGTTATGGACAAAGGGTTAAAGATAAAGTCCACTGTGCAGTGCTGCACCTGTCAGTAATTGTATTAATCATTTACCATTGATTGTACTATTCAACAGCACATCAAAGAAGAAACACCAGTGGAGAGATAAGTTGAATGAAAGGTCAGAAAGTGAAAGTTTACAAGTAAAGTACTGACACTGGTAATAATAAAAATCTAATCTCGTTTTTAATGTAGGCCATGATTACAGCAGATGGGACCACTTAAGCCCTCTTGAGAAAGCCAAACATCTCAGCATCTTAAATGTTATATTTCATTTATAATTATTCACTTCTAATTCCAATTTTAGCCTCATTCTTTATCAATTTTGCTTCAGAAATGAAAGGGTAACTGTCCTTAAACCATGCAAGTAGTTATCCAATCTGATTGTTTTTGTTGTTGTCTCTAGGCAGAAAAAAGGTTAGCTGGCTCACTCTTTGGTTTGGTTCCTTCATAACTGGGACAGAAGGCCATAGCCATCATAGCTGTGCATGTTTGTTTAGAAAATGACAGGTGAATTAACCAATCATATTGTGATTTATAGTCAGTGGGATCAAAAAAAATCTTATCCCTTCCCAAAGGCCAGAGCTATCCTGCTTGTAGCTTAGGTCACAGCACATACTATAGTTAAGTTTGTCATGTCATAATTCAAGGCTGTCTATTCACGTTGTTTGATTGGTAATGCTCTTGTGACAGCTTACAAGTTATTATGGGTTCATTAAGACCGTTTTGTGTACACATCTAGTAATTGTTTTATTTTAAATAGTCTAACACTAACTTTGCTAGCTTTGATTTTTTGTTTTTTTTTGTTGCATTAATATGTTGTTAGCGTCAGGCTTACCAAGGATTAGTGTCCTGTCAGTAAGTCCATCTTAAAAACCTATTTTCAAATAGTAGTGTATTTATTTCAGCTGTAAGCATCAGACCAAATAAGTTTGGAGACAAATGTATTTTTCTTTCATTTATACATGAATAATAACAGCACACATGACTGTTTGTAGTTTTGTTTGTTTGAGAGAAAGAGCTGCAAGCCGTGAGTGTTACTTAAAATGCTACAAGTGCTTATCCCTCACAAGCTCTTTTGCCCTTGTTGCTGCTTTTTTGGTGTGTGCGTTTTAACAGGGTTAGGCAGGTCATGTCTAACCAGCAAAACAGGCCTTGAAAAAACAGGATACTGATTATTGTTTTAGCCACTACTGTGCAAACCTTCCTGAGGCTGTGGTCTAAATCCTAGAACATAACCAGTGCTTTATAACTTAAACTGCTCTTGTCATAGCCTTGACAGTGTCCGTACCGTGGCATGTACTTGCTGGTCTTCCTCCAAGAAAAGCCAGTAACAGAGCGGGGATGGGCCAGGTAGACAAAGGAAAAGGCCAGCTCTCCCTGGACACTGATATTGCATTCTGGAGGTGTATAAAGTCTGGAAACACCACACTTCCACTTACTGGTGCTGTACCAAACCTTTACTAGGCAGTCATCCTGAAGAGGAGAGACAAACAGGGATACATATATAATTGATGACGAGCAGTAAAGTGTGTTCACCCAGGTTAAAGCCTTTGAGCTGTAATGCATGCGGAAACAACAGCTCAGTTACAACAGAGTTTACAGAATTTGTCCTTGTCAACATGAATGGATAATGCAGATATTTTGGACAAATCAGATTTCATTATAGTATGTTGTACTAAAGGTGCAGACTTTTCTTATTTTTAAATATCGATTAAATCGTTAAGTAGTTTCTCAATGAATCAATTTCTCTACAAAATGTCAGAAATCAGTAAAAAAAAATCAAAAAATGCATCAACATGTCCACAAACGTAGGAACTGTAAGACAACCTACCTGTCCAGCAGTAGCAAAAAATTCCCCATCAGGAGAGAACTTCATCAAACTGACTGGAGAGGCCGTCCTACAGACAGACAGACATACACAAAAAGTTTCAGTATTTTCAAAGCTCAATAATATTTAATAAACAAAAGAGAGAGTAAATAACATCAACTCCTTAAGACATATTTAAAAACTGAAAATAAAATTAAAACAAAAAATGTAAAACCGTAAGATGTACGTATCAAAAATGAACACTGGTTTTACTACAGGATTGTCAACATCATTGAAAATACTCTTGTATATTGGTCAATGACATGATGCTACTTTTTTTGTTTTCATCCACTTTGAGCAAATACATAATTGCTGTTTAAATTTCCAGACAAAAACATAAAACAAGTCAATCACCATCTTCAAAATCAAAGAGGAGCCAGTACCATGTGCATATTTTATACTTCAGAGTTCTTACTTGCTCTGCCAGATGCAACTCCATGAAGACTGGAAGTCTCTTGTGGTCATTTCTGCTTGCTTTCCTTCTTCTTCAGCTTCATCCTTCACTCCATCAACATTAGACCACAACTTCAGGCTACTAGAGCCTGTTAAGAGAGTGCTGCCTGGATATACAAAAAAATACATTCAGTCTTTCAGGAGAGATACCACACATCTTGTATCAAACAAAAGATTTTCTACTGTAACTAGTAGTAATAGTGGCAACCAAACTCTTTAAAAAAAGTAATTTATTGTTAATATTTTGGGGAAATAAACATAATAGTTGATTTCTTGTTTTTGTATGTTGTATACAGAAGTACCTGTGGGGTGCCAGGCCAGGTTCCGTACCATAGACTGCAAAACAAACTGGCCAGTCTTCTGCCATTGGTAATTCAACTTCTGCGCACAAAGAACACAGCAATTTAAAAAACAAAGGCAATAAAGATATCAACAGGAAACAAATGCATAACAAGAACCAACAGTTAAGCTGCTTTCATGTGAGCCACATGTGATCAGGCCACATGGACAACAGCCGTAATACCAAGGAACTTCTGCAATGAAAGAGGTACTGGGTTGTGTTGAAGATGAGTAAAATCTTTCTGTTCCTTAAGACTATTCTTTTGACTTCTCTAATAAAACATGGTTGTTCAACACTGAAAGAGCAAACCTTAGACTTCTGACTTGACCACAGTACATGAATAAACAGTAAATGTGTGTATTACAAATATTCTTCCCTGGTCACTTTCAATGCAGTCCTTTATTCTGTCGAGTTCAAAGCAACAATATTCTGCTTTATTTCAGATATCAAGAGACCTTAGCCTGAAAAAGAAAGGTCTCGTTTTTCACGATGATTTGAACGCAGGCATGACCACAGTGTGACTGAAAGATAATTCAGGTTACTCACAGTCAAAGATGTGTCCTTTTGATCTGGGTGCTGAACTGGCTCAAAAACACACACAGTGCTTCCATAGGAAGCTGCAATCTGTCAGCAGGAGAAAGAAAAGACAAAACCTCAGATTGTAAGACATTTTGTTCGAATACAGAATGAGAAGGTATCACTGGAAACATGTTTTCAAGAGCTAAATACTATTTTAACACACATTTCTTGCTGAAAAGATCCAACATTATACAACATTTAGGCAGTAAATAATAAGTGTGCATCCTTATTTTAAGATGTCTTATACAGCCATTGGAAGCTAACAAAAACAACCTATAGCTTACTATATGTATATATAACTATGATATGTGTCAACAGCTAATAAGAGAAGTCCCTGGATAACAATCCAAAAATACCATGAGCCTATAACAACCCATTGTTGAGTCAACATTGCCTTGTCTACTGTATGCACACCCATTTCTGCATTTTTCAAGTCTACAAGCTCAAATGCTTTCCATGGGAGCCGCAGTCACAATGTTAAACAGAGTGAATGGGAAAAATTTCTATGGCAGTGAACACAAATAACAAGCTTAATAAGGTCGGGGCTTAAATAATACAAGCTGTGTCTCTGATGGGTAAAATAATGTCGACTGTCAGAGAATGAACAGCATGAAGTGAGTCACACACATATACACGTGTACATGTATAAATGGACACAGACGCACACATACAGGCCGTCACATGCACAATGACACAATATCCTTCTAGACGGCCAAGGGCTTGTGTGTCCATCGGGAAATATATATTTGTTTTATAGAGCGTTATAGTTACAGTAAAAGCAATGTAGTTTGACATTTAATCATAAAACAATGCAGCACAAAATGTAACATGTTTTATATAGTAAAAGAACAAACTGTAGGTCCAGTACAAAAAGTAATGTAATTAAGTAATTATACACCTAATCAGGATGAAGTAAATAGCTAACTTTTATTTTTATGTTGTTATGATCATGGTCATTATGATTCCTCTATATATGTATTGTTAATAAAACCCCAAATGACATTTTGAGATCATATCATGCTGAAAAAATACTTCGGTCAACATCTTTAACCTTCAGGAAAATTATATAACTTAACCTAGAAGACTTTCAGCTTGATAACATAATCCAATAAGCCATTTCTAGAAGTTCATTTCATGTCACTGCTTTGTTGCAGAGGTTGCTCACTGTCTCTCTGCATGCAATTGTTTTGAAAACTAAAGATTTATATGACCTGATCCCAGCCCAGCATAGACGTTAAAAATATTTATGTAATCCATCACAGAGTTCAAACTATATAATAATAAAAGTGGACTTGGTATTAAACTTCAGAATTAACCATATTTGCAAAGTACAATATTTCTTTGTGTGCTATTAATGCATCTCTCTAAATGTTATTAAGCAATGCAAAGTTACTGCTGAGTCAAAATTGATGATACACAATAAATTAAAAAGCAGTGCAGAGGCTGGTACACATTAAGGTGCATTCCTACCAAACGCGATTTCGCCCAATCGCACGCCGAGATTACATATAAAGTCAATGCAAAGACGTGAATTTGCGCCGGGCGACGTGATACACCCCTCGTGATGGATGCGTATGCCCGCGAAATTCGCGTCCATCCCGTCAACGTGCGAGTTGCAAATGTTTAACTTTTCCGGCGAATTCGCATGACGCCTGTCAGCGTTGAGATTCTCCCGACGTCACTGACGTATAGCCACAGTTAGCATAGCTGACTTTCCCTTATAAAGTTTTGAAAAAATAAATAAATAAAAAAATAAAAATAGCTGGTTTTCCCGGCATAAAGTTACTGGTTTACTAGATTCAACAGTTAATTTATGTGTGTTTTTGTCAGTTGATGTGTGTCACAGGAAATGGAAGAGCCCCAGGGACAAATATGTGAGAGAAAAGAGGAAGTGATCTCAGCCATGTTTGATGAGAGAAGAAGCAATATTGTTGTTATCTAGTGAAAATGGGCGGGCTCGCTACTCGTGTGAGTGACGCTATAAGGCGAATTTACATTATGGTCACACAATGGTCTCGCGTCCAAACTCGAGCGAGTAGCGCAATGGATTCTCGTTCGTCGCATGAGTAATTCGTGTTCATCGTGTTTGGTGGGAACGTAACATTATTGTATTTATAACAATATTTTCAACAATTATTATTATAACAATGTGTTATATAATGAGACTGGAAAAACGTGTTTCATAGCACTAGATCATTAATGCTTACAACATCTGTTGGATGTCTTGAAACACTTATAATATGAGCGCAGTGGGGTTGTGCTCAAAACTGTGTGTAAACTAATAGGACTGCAAATATCACAATGTGGAGCAGAGCAGTGAAGTGGACCTGCCAAGCATACAAACTGAGCATGCGAAAAAACAGACGCTGGACCATGCTGGAGGCATGTGAGGTTAGTTCTGGCCCAAATGAATTGGATTAAACATCACATGAGGGGAGTGGTAAAAGACTGGGTAAGCACTTTTTAAAAATTTGAATTAGATCAGGCTTGTCTTCTGCTTTTACAAGACTACCACTATTCCCAATTAAAAAATAAACCTAGATTATAGTAACAGCCTGGCAATGATAACTTCTGTCTTTAATAAATTCATCAATTAAAATGTAAAATTTATGAAGACGTAGCAAAGCTGGTGTTCTCCCTATATATGTCAGTGTAGCACTGTTACTCTGTAACTAATTGAAATTTGAAATACTGTGATTGTAGCAGTAATGTAGAGTGGGCCAGAAAACATAAAAAGTATGTAAGAATGCTGCTAGGCTAATATTTGGGATTTATATATATATATGTGTGTGTGTGAATGCATTTTGTGCATACATTATGGTGACAATGGAAAAAGTTTACAGGAAACAAAGAGAAGAGAGAGATGAGGAGTGACATGCAAAAAGACGTCCACTGCTCAAATTAACCTGTGGACGTTGTGGTTATGTTGCATGCGTCTTAACCAGTAGACTACCACACCGTCAACACATACGTGTTAATAAATACAGCCATAAACAAACTACAGCATCACAGGGAACCACTTCTGCTTTGGTCACAATTCATACAGTGACATTTACACAGTTATTAATGTCAGCAACTAAAGAGGTTATATTAAGCCCCTTGTGGTTTATTTACAATGCATGTTTTAATAGTCAAAAAGCACCTCATTACAGCTGTAAAGTCATTAATACAGTCCTTCTGTCTCGATCAACCTGAAACAGGTAGTTTTGTTTCTTCCCCTTTCTTCTTCTTTTTAGCCGACTGTTTTCCAAATGACGCACACTCACGTCAACCACAGGCAACAGATTGTAACCTACGGCAGCTAGGAAAATCCAGGGCTCTGGGTAAAACTCACTAATGTATTGTAATTACCACTGCTGATGATGCCCCCAGTGAAACAAAAAGCAGAGGAGAGGAAGTAGCACGAAGATAAATGACAGCAAAACGCAGTACAGACTCACACACTGAGCTGAAATGAAATGAGTGGATTGGATGAATAAATAAACATATTTTGTTTCTTTCAGAACCAAGGATATGGTGTGGGAAATGTTAAGCATAAAGTTGTGACATCACAACCTTATAAACAGCTCGCTTAAAGTTGCAGTTTCTGAAAAGAGGCTGTGTGCATTTCTCCATGGACTGAGCATTTTGATTCTTTCATAGTATTTATAGAATATCACAGAAGTTTATAAACAACCCCTACAGGGATTCAACACACCCAATGCAGATATTTAAGTCTTCTTTCTTTGGCAGCTTTAGATGTTAAATTGCACAGCAGTATTCAAATGGGGTAGAGGTCCAAAACGCTGGAAGAAACATCAATCTAAAGCAATCTGGGTTAGAACGAAGAGGGTCAAACAGTTTTCAAATCAAATTTTCTGTACCTGCTTAAATTTTGGACAGTTTAAATCATTTATACAAATCAGTAAATTCAGCAAAAAATAAAACCAGTAGTGAATCAAAATACACTATACAATTCTTCACTCTTGCTCCAAAATAATTTCTGCAACTGGGACTAACCCCGACACCACCTTCCTTCACAAACCAGTGAAGACCTGATCAATTTACACATTTAGAATCAAAATAACTGGATTTTTTTAACAAGCAGAAAACACACACAAGCAATATTTTCTTTGTCTCCGTGCTACAAACGGACCAGAAAAACAATAAGAAACACTACGAAGACTGCATGCAGTAACTATTCACTTTCACAAATCTTTCCCAGTTGCAAATTACAAACACATCACACAAGATCTTTTGTTAGTGCCGATACTTAAAATCATTTTGGGGAGAAAGATTATCAGTGAAAAGACATAAGTGAATGTGCCTGCTCTATCAGTGCTTGCTTTATTAGATGATTTTCCCCTCATTTGGGAGTTCATGACAGGAAGCTGAAGTTCATTAAAACAGCCTTTGATGTTTGTTGCAAACAAATGTCTTTCCTGAAAACATAAGCTGCCAACACTTAATGGGAAGACGACATAGCATCCCACTAATGTGCCTTCTGCAAAACAGCTACAGTTAAGTCTAAAAAGCACGACTCACAACACAAATGTTGTGGACTTTTCAGCAAAATGTGGGTAAAATTAATAGTTATGTGCAATATTGCTCAGTTACCTACCAAGTATTTTATAAAAAACAAATTCCACCAACCAATGTTGTGTAATCATTAAAATATGGCAACGTAAAACTAAAGAAAATCACGTGAATCATGCTGCTGTGCACATTTTTAGTGCCCTCTATTTTTCCTTTTTAAATTTTGGCCATGAAGCAAATTAGGTAACTATTTCTCTGTTTTATTTTTCAACATTAAACAACTTTTTGTAAATGTTTGAAGTCTGACCACTCCATAAGGGGATAGCATTGAGAGTAAAGTATGAACATGTTGCATTGTAGTTGTATTGCACACATTTTGCATTGTTAATAACACAGAGAAGAAACTATTTCTGCAGCAAATCCTTATTCTGCAATTGACCCATACAGTCTTCAATTTAAAAGGGGACACCTAATGAAAGATCCATGAGCTTGCTTTGATGGAAGTTGTTCAACAAACTTCTTTTTTTGGCAAGAAAATCTGTACTATTTAACTGGATCAATGAAAAAACCCTGTACTGTAATACATTGGTATAGATGTTTTTACAAAGATGAGGGTTAGTGCCGAGATAAGAGAGAGCTACTGTATGGTTATGCAGATATGGTGACTTGCCCAATGACTTGAGTGTCACTGGATTGGGGGGTTTCTGATGTTTTTTAGGGAATACGCAGCAGAAATGAAGAAAATGGTATTTGAATTTAGGTTAATTCCTAAGTACACATCAGACCAAGTGTCCAACATGACAGAGCACAACTCTATTATTCTTACCTGTCCTCCCTGCAGTGAGCAGTCGACACAGCCGACCTGGATATTGCCATGTTTGGCCCCTGGGATGATCTGCAGTCGCTCAAAGTCACTGCCCAGAATCACCACATCACAACCAGACGCATAGGCCTATAAACAGAGAAGGAGAGCAGTGAGAAGAGAAGAAAAGAGAGAGAGATGGAGATGACACTCAGATCAATCCAGAGAGAATTGCATCAAGGGTCACTTTAACTGCACTTGTCCTGGAGTCAGTGTCACAATATGACGCATGCCACCATATGACAGCTCTGGAGTACAAGCAGATAAGATTAGAAATTCTTTGCTCTATTTCTGCGGCTCTCAGAAGGGGATCTTCACGTGAGCTGTGATTCACTGTGACTGTGCCTCCTTCAACAAGAGGACAGGGGACATAAATAGTTCTCCTATTGATCCACTCTCTGAATAGCATGGGGGAAGTATTTCATGGAGCAGAGTGAAAAGGCAGCCAGAGGTGCTGCCTGGGTATCTCAGAAGTGCAGTGCAGTCTTAAACCTAAACAAAGACTTCCTGTGGTATAGGAAAGTGTTTTTTTACACTATTAAACATTATCTAAACTACACAGCACAATAGCACAATAACACAGACTACCTTCTAAAGTAATTTTAAAGTAGCATTCATAAATGTGGTTATTGGATGGGGCTAACCCATGATATCATTGTTATTCTGAAAACATTTTAGTCAATAGTTCCTCTTCCTTTATGTCATGGGTGTAAACATTTTTACTTGTGTAGTCTCCACTCTGTAAGTTATACCAAGAACTAATAGACATCAAAAATATTGCCACAAAATGTTTCAATACTTCACATTCATATTGTATATCATACAATATTGAATCCAAACCATCATATACTGAGGGTATATTGACCTAGCAGGTAGAGGTACTGTTCTATTCAGCAAAAAACAGTTGAATGATATCACAGAAAATCATATCAAATATTTGTTATGCAGCTGCATCCAGCGCTACACAGCATACCATACCTGATGAAAGTGGGTGCTCCTCAACCATACCATTTTCAGTGTGGTTTGGCATTTAAACAAGAGTATACATGAAAACAAGTTTTTTTTTAGTTTTAGCAGAAAAGCTGACACCTTTGCCTTATGCCCCGGTTACTTTGTGAGATATACCTAACACTTAAAATTGTGTACTACTGTACAACTATTACAGTATGTAAAAATATACTGTCCTATATACTCCTGTCCTAATACAATGTCATAAACTCTCCACCTTGGAGTGTAACCAGAATAACATAGTTTATGACGGGATTGGAATGTTACCTGCCCCTCTGTAAAGTATTTTGGATTAAGTGTCACAAAGTATCATTTACAGAGCTTTTGTTGCTTCTCTGTAATCTCAAATTTGCTCCCTCAAACACTGATGACCAAAACTCCAAACTTTAGTTAAGCTATATTTCCAGGTAGTTTGGACCCAGAAGAACTGATAACAGGAACTGAACTTGGAACTTTATAGTCCCTGTAGTGCAGTGCTGTCTGTGTTTCCACCACATCTGAGGAACCAGGTAGATCATGCAAATTAGACCTACAGTATGAGGAATTTTGAAATTACGGAGGCATTTGAGATGCAGTATTAACACATCAACTTCACAGATTTGCCCTGTTTTTTGTATTTACTGCTGCATGATCAATCAATCAAATCAATCAATCAATCAATCAATCAATCAATCTTTATTTGTATAGCGCCTATTCACAACAAAGTTATCTCAAGGCACTTTACACATAGAGCAGGTTCTAAACCGTACTCTTCAGGTTTTAATTTTAAAGAGACCCAACATTCCCACATGAGCAAGCACTCAGTGACAATGGCAAGAAAAAACTCCCTTTTGAGTTGGAATAAATGAATGAATGGATAAAAGACGGAGTGGAAGATAATACTTTGTCTCCACAGTATAACATCTGTTGAGTACTTGACGGTTATATATTTGTGCTTTAGAACGTAACCACCATGAAACTAACAGAAAAAAACATTTTATTTGTTTCATTCTCGGGCTTCTCTGTACCACTGCTCCCTCCTCGCTCGTTCACCACCTCCCATTTTTCTCTCTGGCTTGCTGGTACTCTCAGTTTTCTCTTTCTTCTTCTCTCGTCTTTTATAAAGCCTGTGGCAAAAGCCGACAACAAAGCCTAACTTCACTTTTAACAATAACAACAACAAAAAAAAAGAAATGTCCTCCCCTTGTCCTACACTGGTCCTTAATCAATATGAGTACTTCATGTTTTATGAATGAAGCAGTACACAAGTTGAAGCTGCTGCACTGGTGTGTTTGACCAGTCAGCGATAATCATCCCTGCAAACCCCAACAACACAGCTCCTGTACTTTTGGAAAATACTACCCGGCCAAGCAGGTACTTTTTGGGGGATAAAGCAATTTCCCTTAACTTCATTTAGACACTGGTCCATCTGGTGGAAATGCAGGTAGACAAACTGAGTTACTCAAAAGGTTCTTAGTACCTGGGAAAAGTTTCTGTGGTCATGGTCCATACTGTACCTCTACTCTATCAACCACATTTACATTTAAAAAACAACTCAATTACAAAAATATGTTCTCCTTAGTGTCAGATCAGTTTGGCAAAAGCCTCAGAACTGGAGCTCCTGAATGGCTGGCATGGAAATGTTTCCAGAGCTTGAAATATCTTACCGTGAATGGCACGTTGTTGACGCTCCCTACAGAGAAACAATTGTCCCCAGGGTTGACAGCCCCAGTGAGGACCTGATGGAGATTCATGACTCTTGTTTATAGTCCTGGTGTGTGATCCTCCCTTCCTCCTCCGTTCTCACAACACCCTCCAACTCCAGGTGAAACTCATGGGAAACCATGTGAAGTATGTGCTCATCTTCATCTGTAGCCTGTAGTTTTACGTCAGTGTCTCTACAGACAAGCTGTGAGGGAGAGAAGAAGGGACAGATAAATCAGAAAGATGTAAGACTGTTTTGGTTCAGTAACCGTCAAGCCCAGACTATAATATTTACCTCCAAACAGGGATTTAGCGATTAACCCATTTCATTATTAACAGTGCTGCAAAACTTCACAGTTTTGTAATCATGAAGGCTACACTGCTCACTCTCAAAAAAGGGTCATTATGGTACATTATTTTTCTATGAACATCAGTTATACTGTGAGGAAAGTTAAACAAAACTGGACAGTTTACAAACCTGCATAGTGCGTACATGGTCAAAATATTAGGATACACAAAGTTAGGGTACACAAAGTTAAACATGCTGTCAATTAAAACCAATAAAGTAGCAGTGAGTTAAGTGTTGGGCTTTCGGGGCAAAGTAAACTGATGGCAACAAAGCGAGAAAAGCAGCATGTAACTCCCTCAAGGGTTACTGTGCAATCATTTACATCCTGTTGCTTCCTTCCATCCGTGCTGAGTAAACGTTAGGTACGGTCTAAGTAAATATGTCAGGTGCAAAAAGCCCAACCTAACTAACCATCATTATAACATGGGATCTATTTAGTGAATAACACCTGCTTATGGGATGTTCTTGATTTATTTCTTTCATTTTTACTAACAAAGCAAAAAACAAACAAACAAACCCAAAACCAAAACAATAATAGGACATTCTTAGGTCACATGTCAAATTAGAACATTTATTAACAAAATATTATTAAAAATGAATTTAAAAAAAAGATAATGATAAAATGATAAAACACTTAAAATACAATATTTAAGACATTAAAAAAAACTTAAGTCATAACTGCAATGTCCAATCAAAGTTCATCTTGGCTTATTCATTTTTTTAACTGTTCTTGTTCACTTTTAGCCTCAGACTGCCTCTGGGACTGCTGTAGTTCAGCCCACTGTTGCAGAAATGTTGGTGAAGTCAGTGCCTTGAGCTCCCTCTTCAAAACAAAGCATGCTCATGTGATTTTATCCATCCATAGTACTGTGAAATAAATTAATGCACAATAATTGTGAAACTGAGATTCTCCCTCAGGGTATTAATTGTACCATCAATATCTATAATCGTTGCATCCCTACTTCCAGATATTGACAACAATTAGATTAATTATTACTAATTCACCGTACTGTACAAATCAATAGTTTTTATAACCTTTGCTGCACCAGTCCAAAATGTAATGAAACCAGTCTCACGATGGGACCCTGAGAAACAACATATTGGTACTATCCTGAGAGGAACCACTACAAATAAGCATTAAACCTATCTGTCATTTTGATGTGAGAGCTCATTTAATCCAAGTGACCTATCTCCTCTTTTATATCAGCCCCTTTTAGAGGTTGTCATCAAGTGATCGTTCACAGCACCAGAAATGCAGTCGGCTTGATTATGGACAAACTACTGAGCATGCAAAGAAACGTAATTGCCGCCAGTGTGGGTAAAAAGGTCTATTTACCTGCAGTAAATAAACAGTGACAGACAGACAACGTGAAGCTGTGTAAATCCAGTGTCACATCCGTTGTTTGTGTAAAAAATATTTGGAGTGGTGAGATTAGCTTCTGTACACCGCCCAGGTGGAAATGGGAAAATAATTCTCCAAGTATGACAGAAACAATGTAGTTGAGAATTCAAAAAGGCAACAGTATGACCGTAGCAGCAATAGAGATTAAAAGTTAAGTCATTAAGAGTGTTTACATGGAGTCTGATAGATTTCATATATATGATGCATATCTAATTGAATATAAACTTCTACAGAGGCACTGAATAAGGATTAACTACTTGAGGTGATTGGAGCGTTATTAGATAACACCTCATAACAGAAAGTCTATGACTCTCTTTTTTATTTATTTATTATGGTTTATTTAATGTGGACAAATACAATATACATAGACAGGCTAGAAAAACTGTCTGATGCAACTATCACTGTGTTTTTAAGAAATGCCCCTGAAAGTACAATGTCAGCATGCTTGCAACAGCAGGCCGAATATGTATAAAAAAGGCCCCAATTAAAAAGGGTGCAAAGCAGGTGTCAGTGAGCCAAGTGGGTCACCTTAGTACAGGCTCATACCTTACTATAGCACCGCAAGACCAGTTAATCCACTTCTTCTTGTCTATCTGTCTTTTGTCCACTTTACTTTACTCCAAACACAATGAGAGAAATTAACAAGTACTGAACAAATGAGCTCGTATTGCACGTCTAAAAGCTTTACTGATAAATGCATAACTTGCTGTTCAGATGATGTTACATCACAAAATGACATCTCTTCAATAAGTGGAAAGCCTTGAATGTCAAAGTTTGGCCTACATCATGAAGACAGAGTGCAGCAGTGACGTTAGGCTATTTTATAAGTGGAGAAAATGAGTTATGTGTCCTGTGCTGTGGCAACTCACGTGATAACATTTTACACGCCAGCGCATTAAAACATCGCTAATGACAACACATCTGACCAACGTTGTGCTACCAGCTCAGATGAAACACACCATTAGTCGAGCTGCCCAGTTATGTTTTAGCAGACACTTCACACACATTATCTAAATTACCTGTTTTCGAGTCCTTGAATCATGACGGTAACTTAGCTGTCAAGTTTAGCTAGCCACCTTTGGATTTAAAAAAATAAACACCCTAACACAAGTGCTACATCAAGTAATTAGCGACTCACCTTGTGCTGCTACTTTTGCTACGGCCTGTTGATATAACGTCAATGGCTAGCCCCTCTTTCAGTTGCTGTCTTTGAGAAATGTAGCTCTCCAAGTAACATTAAATGTTAGGGGACTTGGTCTCCTCAGTTAAGCTAGCGTTAGCAGCGCACTAGCTTGTGAAGCTCTCTTTTGGCGAGCTCTTGAGCTACAAAGCTAGCTGTAGAGCAGCTACCGCACACATTTAGTGCCCGACAACCTGTTTGCCAAGACTATAATACATTTAAATCTCAAATACTAACCATAAGAAGGAGCCAACCTCTCCCCAAGGTTAGCAAATAAAACGCTTCATAAGACGAAGCTTTTCCTAATGTTGAAGATGTGTCATGATAATGACTGTTTCGCTGCAATGCATCATGGTCCTTGTAGTTGCGCTGTGAGAGCACACCGGCAGACCAGATGTTGACAGGACGTCACCTGGCAGATGTTTTCATATAACGAGGTTACGAATTAATTTTGGTGATATTACTTAAATGTTATAAATTGCTGTTTACATTATGTTGGGCCTTCCTTGTTCAAATGAATGTTTTAATAAAGTAAATTAGCCTATAGTCTACTTTAGCCTACACGTATCCCCAAAATGTCTACAAAACGTCATCAACTAAATATAATAGATTTCTAATAGAGCATGACTACACTGTGTTTTTGAGGGTAATATACAGATAAATATAATTTTTCTCATAAACTTGTGTAGAAACATCTCTTAATTTTGCTTTTAAAGAACTTTGACCTTACAGCTGAAAAATAAACCTTTATTACTTATTGGCAATCAATATACAAATTATATGTATGCAGTACACAGATACAGATATATCTACAATAAGCTAATATTTCCCAATATATAGACCTAGACTTTATCAGCCTAGCCGATTTATCCATCTAGCTTTGATTTGCAACCATTTTCTCTTACTGAACCCCCCAGGTGTCCAGATGTGCTGCCAGCATGCTTGAAATGAGAAGATGCGGAGATAAGGAAACTGACTGACACATCCCATCCAGTGATTTCACGCTGTACCAACACACCTTGGTGTACACTTCTACAACACGCAGTCATATGAGAGGTTAAACATATAAGAGGTGAATAGTTTCTCTTTGACCATAACAACATCTCTTATATATCATACAGCAAATATATGTCAATGTGTGCAGTATTTCATAGCAATCTTCATATTCCATGATGATGTTTGTCAGAGGCCTGTGGTACCAAAGCTACAGTACTGTTTGCACCCTTGGGCACTAAAAACATCACTCAAATATCTGCAATGTTGACGTACTGTTTGAATGTGTACACTTTAATCGTCTGTTTAACTGCAGAAAAATATGTTCATCTGCTGCCTTATACTTGCAGTGTTTCTTATGGATTCTATGTAGGCAACTATTTTTTGCTTTCAGTTATGATGCTTTTTCTTCTGTTGAGGGCGATAACATGTTGGTGACTATCAAGCAGAGGTCACAAAGTCTTTAATTTTATATTCCCAATGTTTGAGCGTTAATGAATTATATTCCACAGTTATTTATCAAGTTGTGAATGTTGATCCTGCTCCAATCTTGTCAGAGAATATCTATGAGCGGCAACATTGTATCAGTTTTCCGTGACTGTGAGATGAAGGATAGAGAGGAGGTGAGATGTTTTTGAAGTCCTTGTATCAAATCTGAATAGCCACTGAGTGTCACTGTTGCTCAATGCACTGGTTCCAGTTTACTTTGACTAGTCCAAAGTGGTTTGACTGGGCCAACATTCATGCTCGTGTGAACTGTAAATATACTAATCAATGTTTTTTATTTGTTTGTCATTCCCTTTTCACATCCTAGATATAGGCATGTAAGGAAATTTTGCATGACTGTTTTGGTGATAAAAAGCATAACAAACTGCTCCTTTTAAATTAGCTAAATGGTTGTTATCGTCCAACAAACAAAATAAAACTCCCCCACTGCAATACGCCTTTTAATAAAATGAATACAGTTTATAAAATCTTATAGATATACTTTGCATATCAACAGATCGTCAACAGCTCGCTTCAATATCTGTATTTGCACTGTATTTCCACATGTTCTGCTTGAGCTGTGCTGTAATGGACAAAATACTGTTGAATTGGGAGGCGAAGGGGGATGGAGGCTTCAAACCCAATTAAAGCGTGCAGAGATAAATAGGACAGACACTCTCCGTGAATAATTAAAATGGCTGACATGTCACTGACATTAGGGAAGGTTGGCAACATTTATTGTCATGGCAGTTGGATGGCGGTGATGATGAAACTGTTGACTTCCTGTTGAGGAAGTAGGTCATAGCATTATTAAAGTGCTAAACGTGCACTAACTGTGCTAAATATTGCATTGCTTTTCAGGTTTGACACACAAATGCATGACTACTGTCTCACCACCGGTTAAATTTATGTGCATTCAAAGTGAAAAACTGACATATTGTTCATATGCACAGGATTGTACACACACACACACACACACACACACACACACACACACACACACACACACACACACACACACACACACACACACACACACACACACACACACACACACACACACACACACACACACACACACACACACACACACAGACACTATCCATCCCGGTGTAATATTGTCATCCTATCTTGCATTACCATCTCTGTTTTTGCACCAGTGACTTTGACTTTGAGCAACATTGAAGAAATAGTCCTTTCACCTTACGGTGTACAAAGAACACCTGAAAAGAAAGAAAGAAAAACAACTCAATCAAATTACACTGAAAATAACCGTGATAAAGTTTGGGTTTAGGTTAGTTTCGTTTCCATTTACAGTCAACCTCATGTACTATATAATGGAAGGAGCAGAGAGCCAAAAGTTAGAGGAGGTCCTAAAAATATCTGATCATCTCTGTACATGGTCCAAGATATATCTGGCAGCATCTCTCAAAACCTGCAAGATTGTTAAACTGAGGAAATGGGCAAAGTGAGTGTTGTTGTTTAAAAGAACAGTAAAGAAGAGACTTCGAAAGGTGGACATTATCTGATCTGCTCAGTCCAGCCCATGTCCAGTCCAAGTCAGCTGTTGCTGAGTTTTAGTCAGATGCACATGGTCTTTGCTTTTATTGCCAGTATATTTGACAGTAAACAGGGATACAAATCTTTGATTTCTGCTGCCTAACAGCAGAGCCAAGAAGAAACAATTTTAAAGGAAAACTGGGAGAAAAATAAAAAAAAGTGGTGTCCTCATTTTTGATGTGCACATTGATTATATTTTAATGTATTTTCAAGGGAGAGGTAATAATTTAATGAAGAATTTTTTAAAGAATGGACTTATTATTATTATTAATATTATTATTATTTTAGCATTCTTATTATTTTATTATTATTATTTACAAACTGAAGTAAACATAGGACACAAGAGGGCAGTATTGAAACATAAAAAGATCAGTGGATACAGTGGAGAGGCTGTTGTATCTGTCAAAGCGCTGCAATTTAACCCCACTGTCTGAACTCGCACTTGGCTGCTGCATAATCCTATTGTTACATATGAGGAGCAATACAAAATGCAAAGAACAGGCTGGAGAAAATACCCCAAAACCACAGGTGTGCTCTGCTTAGTTTTAACGATCATGCAGAATTTATTTTTTCAAATTACACAAACATAAATCTTGATTATCAAGTTCAGGTCTCGCTCCAGATAACATGAGCTGAGCCTCAGCTGCTTTGGAAGGTTAAATCAATCCTTCCTTATGCATAATCCATGAGTTTTTATTTTTCCCTTGAAATGTGAGTTGTGTCTTTGAAGTGCTTTGTGGTATTATTATACTGTGGCTTGACGAGTAATAATGTTGATGTCTCGTATGAGCTGTAATTACTGGATCTGGAGGTAGGATGGCAATGCCAAAATGGGCTTGAAGTTTCACTGTGGTCATGCTTTGATGTCACATGTGGGAGGGGTGGGGGGCAACTAGGCAAGGCAGCTTTTTCCACAGGAGAAAATACCCACAAGTTGTCTGACAGACAGGGACATGTGTAGCAAACCATTATGAAGCATAATGGCAAATAAAACAACTGCTCTTTTGAAGAGACAAGCCGTTTAGCATTTGCCTTCCGTAATCACAAAATGATAAATAGTCTCATCTCAGGATAATTATGTGTATCCTTTTAACACTTATCAGATGATAAGCTTTCATTTCGGTGAATATGTGTAAAACTGCACTAAGAGTTATAATGAGCTGTATTTGCACTCAGTAAACCAAACCAGCTGCACTGCACTGCATGATAATATTGTTTTTGTTGGTGCCATCTCTGCCAGACTTTCTGTGTTTGTAATCCACCCTCTCTTTCCACTTTGTACCATCATTTCAGCACTGTCCTTCATTTCTGCTTAATGTAGTGACCTGAGCGAAAGTGTCCTTGGCTGTGAGTGTTGTTGAGTCAACTGGAGGTGTGTTTACGTGTGTGTGTGTGTGTGTGTGTGTGTGTGTGTGTGTGTGTGTGTGTGTGTGTGTGTGTGTGTGTGTGTGTGTGTGTGTGTGTGTGTGTGTGTGGTGTGTGTGTGTATGTGTTTTTGGCTGTCAGCATGTGTGAAGGCTCGCGTACATCAGTGCGCGCGTGCATGTGGACACGTGTGCGTCACTGCATGGAGCGCCTATGAGTGTATCTCCTGTGTGTTTGTGTTGCTCTTGAGCACAGCCTCATCCTGCAGAGGTGACTGTGAAACGATGGGAACAGACAATACTGTCGGAGGAAGAGGGGTTAGCAGGCAGGCGGCAGGATATCCCATCATATTAGAACTGCTGCTTCGCCCACTTCCTTCAGCTTTTCGCCAGCAGCCGGATCCAGGACGAGGTCAGCAGGGGTCAAACAGGCTCCTCCCTCTGTCATTATCCTTCCATCACCTGCTGTCCTCTCTTTGCTGACAACAGAACTTTCTCTTCTCTCTCGCCCTTTAGTCCTGACACCAGCTTTAGTTCTTTATGGCCCTCACCCTTTTCTTATTCTCCCCCAGCTAAGATTTTTCCATCTTTTTTCTCCCCATCTGTTCCCCAGTTCTTTAGTCTTTCTTAGCCTTTTATTTGTCTCTTTCTGCTCTTTTGATTGCCCTGCATCACTCTCAATTTCCCCTCATCTTCTCTCACATATATAGAGAACTCAAGGGTCCTTCTTTCTGAGACCTTTGTTGAGTCTGCAGCTGATCTCTAGATTGCAACAGCGATATTATGCACAATTGTTTCACAGACAGACTGGAGATTGAACCAAATTCTTTCAGAGGAGAATCTCTGGTGAGTTTTTAGCAAGAAAAGAGAGAACTATCTGTGTATTGTGAGTCTGAGAGCGCAGTTTAATGTGTGTCAAAAATACAGCTGAAATCTGGGGCAAGTGGAAATGCAATATAGATGTTATGTCATCATGAATATTTCACGATACACAGCAATGTATTGTAATAGAATAATATATGGGTATTGACAAAACTGAGCAATGAGGGTGATATTTTGATGTCTTCATATTCTGTATCATACTAAATTAAACTGGAATCTTGCAGCCATCTTAGCAAAACACGATAGATGCCTCGAATCAGAGCAAACTTTATTCACTTACTTCACCTTTTAAACAGCACCTTGTTCAACATTTTAACATGATGGTTCAATATTTTAGCACAAGCTCTATCTTTATCTAAGTGTTCAAATCAAACCTCAGAATTACTTATTTGGATCTTAATTATCTGATTTGAAACCTACAAGGTTGTGCGCTTGTATTCTTTATAGATCGCTCCTTGTTCTGAGCACCAAGACACTCATTGGTTCACACACATTTGAGCTGCATTTGCCTAGATGTGTTTTGACTTTGTTTGAGCTCAGGTCTCTTCATCATCAGATTCTTTGCCTGGCTGCCTCCTCCTGTCTGAGGATGTGGATTGAACTTGCTTAATGAGGAGACAAGAATTTTTCTTTTAAAATGATTTAAACAGAGATCTGAGGACAGACGTCCAGAACATGTCTCTCTCAAGCAACACACACCTAATAACAAATCAGATACACAGTGTAGAGATACAGGAGGCTAAAAAACACTTACACAGGAATGTTTTCCATCTCCTGTTGTAAGAAAATAATCTTACATTCATAGAAAGTGATGTGATGTGTAAATGTTTGCAGTTATTTTGACTATCAGTCCAGTAATGACTTTTAAGTCAACTTTACGTAAATATTTTTGGGGAATATCATCCTATTTGTTAAACACAATTCACTCTACCTGACCTCAAATCAAAATCCCATCACATTTAAACCAGTAAAACACTGTATTTTCTACCAAATCATTATCTGTTAATGGTTAAATGTGCAATCCAACATTTAGTGCTATGACAAATTGTTACAGCTGTTGAATATACCTGTAATAGGCTCTGGTTGGGCCATTATCCTTCATGATATCTGGTTATTAACCCTGTCTGATTTATGCTGCTTCTGTCAGCCCTCACCCATGGTGACCTACATTTACTTTCATCTCACCCATCAATCATTTAGCAGTTCAAAGCCAAGGTCTGTCTGTGGAGGAACGCAAAGAGCTTGATCATAATGGCATTAATTCTCCAATGACACTGTAAAAAAGTAACCAATAGTATGTATCTAAACGGGCTTTCACTGTACTGCTGTGGATAAAACAGAATACAAACTACATTACACCAAGAGATAATTAACAGGAAGCAGAGCATTTTGACGATCTCCTCCAATGTCCTCTGGAGTTAATCAACTGTTATCAAGGCCTGTGGTGTATGTAAATGTACTTTTTCAAGTTCAAAGTCCAAATGCAATACATTTTTTCCCTCCTTGCTGTTACGTGGACCCCGATTTATTCCCCCCCTTAACATCTACAAACAACCAGTACTGAGACAAATCAATAAAAACATCTCCTGCTGATTTTAAAGAGAGTGTAACAACATGACTCAGTAGACAACAATCATAACACAATATGTAAGTCATTGGCTTTTTTAAAACATATTATTTGAGCACTGCAAGGGGAGAGATAAGAAAAGACAAAGACATATAAAGATAGACATGCAGACATAATGTGAGTTTGAAGGAAAAACAAAGAAATGCCCTGGACTGAAAAATAGATGAGCACTATGGGTGTGTAAGCAGAGGCTGGATGACTTATTCAGTAGGGACTGTGTGTTCATGTCATCAAATCAGCTGCTATACCCACAACCACCCACCCAGGTGAACTTAAACCTGAAGCTTAGGGAGAGGTTTGAGACATTGGGGTTGAATCTGGATCTGGATTATGGATCTGGAGCAACGGCAGCGATGAAGATGCGAATGATAATATGCAATGTCAGGGGAACATCTGTTTCCACTTTGTATGCTATTGTAGTTCATCCGAGTGATACTGCGCTTGGCGGCATCATTTCCTCATAAAATCAATTCCAACCCACACTTGATATGCATTCATAAGTGCAACAAGGTAAGCAAAGGTACACTGTACTTAGATGCTCTGTACAGAAATAGCTTACTTATACAGAGAAGACCAAGTAAGCTATGCTTCCTGCAAAGATGTGGGAGAGAATGTAAATTTGGTCAAACTTGTTGACCACAACGCCAACATGCTGTTTCGATTTCGATGCATTGTTTTTACACTTTCAAATGATAAATGCTTTTCATGACTCCCTTGTTGGAAAATGAATTTTAAATTTCATTTTATCTAACAACTGCAACCAATAGTGGAACTGGTATTACCTGAAGTTGAGTCTAGACTGTCTGATAATGGGACAAGCATGCCATGTCGCCAGGAAATAGATAAGGATTATGTACAAAATTCAGCCCAGGTGCTAGTTTTAGTAGGGGCTTGCCTGGATTGGATGAGATGCAACAAGTACTGCTCTGGCATTGGACTAAGGTTTTGTTTCAGACTGGAGCTTACAAATACAAACAACTTGTTATCATGAAACCAAAAGTTCTATACTGAGGTCACGAGATAGCACCTTTGCTGAAGAAATTTGTGTTGAAAGCTTGGGAAAAAAGGTAGTAAGAGAACCTTGACTTTTAATATTTTACCACAGATGAATAAAACTACAAAGCAGGAAATATTGCTGTTTGGTTGTGTGATGACTGAGTTTGTTTTTCTGAACCCTCAGTGGACTTCTCTCTGCACCTGACAGCTCCTTTTGCAACTGACATCAACAACCTTTTTCTCCATCGCAGACCTCATCAGCAGCATGACGTCCATTTGTAAGGTAGATGAGGGAAGGTGGCAAGACATCAGCTCATGGGCACAAGCACTCACGCCCTCCCTCAACTACACCAACCCCACCTACCCCACCACACACATACACACACACACACACACACACACACACACACACACACACACACACACACACACACACACACACACACACACACACACACACACACACACACACACACACACACACACACACACACACTGAGTCTCATCTGAGATTCTGAAGACTATGCTCTCTAACTGTCACTCCTAGTTACAGACCTATCATGCAGAAATGCTGACTTATTCATGGCTTTCATGCAAACATGGATGCACAGAGGAAACTGAAGCTGGCTTAGGGAAGCTGGGTTGTGTGAAGCTGGGGGGGGGGGGGGGGGGCATGGTCTGTCGTACAGTTCTTTGCTTACTGTACCTTACTCAGCCGTGCTTAACATCATTTTACCATTACAGGTCACACACACAGAGTGTATATATGCTGACGTAGATGTCTCTGGTTTGCACTCCAGCCAACCTCATCTCTAATAAGGCTTTTTATGTTTTTGGCACAACTTTGGCCTACTACTTGTTGATGACAGGATGTGAATTCAGTTTTTGCAGGGAGTAAGGTTGAATACATTATATCCCTGCATTATATCATCACATTTTCATATGACAGCATATTTACTGATAGTAGCTGAGAACATGGTTCACAGATACAGCTCCTCTGTTCATTTAGCAATGCATACAGTACATAGTCAAATAAAGGACTGTTAAAAACTGTTAGTACTAGCCAGTGTGCCTTGGTATAACACCATAAACACCAGCAAGTTGAACAATAATATATGATAACACAACATCATTACATTTGTGAATTGAACACCCACACACCCATACTCGCTGAGGGTTTCCTACTTGTTGCAGATACATGTCAATATTTAGAGGTGAAAATTGTGATAAGTAGCCGATGTAGCAATCTATCTTCTCTGAATACAAATCAGTTACCCAAGACCTTTTGGTAACAGCAGCACCACTTGAATGGTAGTGCTGATGGAAGAAAAAAAAAAGATTCAGTCGACTAGAATTTTCTTTGAGACCAATTAAAATGTTGTGAAAGTGTTGCTTGCCAGTTGGATGGTGTTTAAAAAAAAGCAAATGCTCTTATGACACTGAAGGGATTTTATTTCCTTTAATACTTAATTATCATAATACAAAACCCTTCTAAACTCTGTGCGTGTGTATGAGTACCATATATATGTTTCTGTGTGTGTGTGGGCGTAGGATCTTTACAACATTGAATTCACTGGGGCATCTGACTTTCACTTTCTACAGTGTTTCTTATTATACATCTCAAGCTCCACTAACAATTGCAAGTGGTGTATGCATGGTTGTGTGTGTGTTTGTTTGTGTTGAGGTGTGTGCATACACACACATACTGTAAATGCATGTAAATGTGTATGTGAGTGACATCTCTCGAGATGACTGTCAGGCATCTAATGATCATTATTCAGCTGCTCAGGGGCAACACTATCTCAGTTTACTCTATTTTTTAAAAATATATTCCTGTCTTTATGCTGAAACTGGCAGTCTATCATCCAGGATCAGACGAATATTGCTCTTGATTTGGAGGTGTTTGACAGTTAACTCACTTGGAGGAGATGACACATCAGTGTACAGTAAACATAAACACACAAGCATGCTTGCAGGCACAAATGTATTCATTCAGATAGCGAATACACACAGGAGAACAAAAATATATGCCGACAAATTCTTAGTTTTGTGTAGTTTTTACATATTTTAGTCAAGGACAAGACTTGGAACACAAGTATGGGACCATATAGACTATGGATGGTGTCAACAAGCTAATTTACATGTATATCTGCTATATCTATAATCTGACATCATGACTGTAGTTACCTTATAATATAGCTGATGAAATTTTGAAATCTTTGGTGAATGTTATAGTTCTTTCCAAACTGAAGTCCATAAACTTACTTTTAAAAAGGAACGCATCCTGCTAAAATGAATAGCAGGAATTGAAAAATAAAAATAAAATAAAAATGCTGCAATTCTTGCTATTTAAACACCTATGAACTCAAACTGAATAGCTTCCAGGGTTCAGTTATATATAAGTTCAGTTTTCAGGTTCATTCTTTGATAAACCACAGCTAGAACATGTTCAAGGGCTTAGGAGTGAAAACTGAAATCATTTGCTTTCAAGTCTGAGTGCATAATGTACACATGAGACACCTCTGTAGGCCTCTGAAGAAAATATCTTACTATGAAACACAGTAGTGAACCGATAATTTCACTATGCTTGTTTGGAAAATAATTTACCCATATTTTCCTGGGCTTCACATTTTAAAAACAAATGTTTCTCCTGCAAAGCTGATTTGATTCTATCTGTTGGCAAACATTTAGTGGAGCTTTGCATATTACCTACTCAACGATACCTAATAGGGGAAAGCATATGGATACATCCAAAATCTTTACATAACGATTTCTCACAAACATCTATGGTAGGGGGATACCTTAACACTTTAATGCCAAATCACCTTTTAATTCTGAGAAAAAAACATTGCAATGTTGTGCTTCTCTGGTTATTAAAGTACATTTCGAGTATTAAAACATTTACAGTATTCACAATAAGTGCTTTATTAATGGTTGAAACACCTGTCCATATATTACTTCAATCAATATCACTATTTTATTCACTACTATATTTATTTTTGGGCATTTTTTCGCCTTTATTTGATAGTACATGGCATAGAGACAGACAGGAAACATGGAGACAAAGAGGGGAATGACCTGCAGCATAGGTCCCTTGCTGGAATCAAACCAGAGACCCTGCCATTATGTGACATGTGCAGTAACCACTCAGCTACCAAGGCGCTCCAGTATCAGTACTTTTACTGAAATATTATTGATCTCGTTAACATTATTTTGTAGTGTACTTTGCAAGATATTAAAACTCAGCAGACAGAGTTTGTTAACTGTCCACTTGCCCAAATTCATCACAAACTGTACTGTTCATACATTGCCTGGCACTATTCGCAGTGAACAGTCAGACATAGCATTTTTCAGTCAAAATAATTAATTTATAACTCTGTGAAATATAATAAAGTAATTCATAATCTGAGCACTTCTGCTTTAATAGAATATTTTGTTCCCTCTTCTTCTTCCGGAAGTGCTGCAAACTCATTATAGAGTGTACTGGACCTGCACAATGTTTCAAAGGAACCACAATATCACATTCAAGCCTGTAGCTGTTTAGCAGTGTTTGACTAGATCCCTATAATCCCCATTTTCCTGTCTGTTTTCAGTATGATCTACAAGTGAATATAAATTATGAGATGACAGAAACAGCAGAATACAGCCTATGCTATGAATGCAGATACAGCTGTCGATCTCCAGAAGTCACATATGGAAAGGTTTAGCAATCAGCAGTATGGTAGCCACAAATTCTAGACATAACTATATGTTTATGCCTTTCCACTTTCCACCCATTGGGGAAAATAAGCATGCTGCAGTGCCCATTTAAGTACTAAGAGGAGAGCTACTAGACGGATTCAGTGATTGGCCTGCAACATCACAATGGCAGTTACCGCTGTAAATGGTCTCTGTTCCTTTCAGCTGTCTGTATGATCCACAGGTGAGTGGCAGCCATTAGGACTCTGGCAGCAGCAGCAGCAGTGGCAGTTTTAACAAATGGAGCTTTAGCAAAAGTTCAGTCAGGAAGACGATCTTTTACATGTTCAGGTCTGAAGTTTTATTTCTCAAACCATCTGTCATTCCCATCCCTCACACATGCTCACTCATAATTTCCAGGCTGTCACTGCACAGGGGTCAATTGAGATGTCAGCTGCTTACATCAGCTGGTCACATCTATCCAATAGCATGGTGACACACCTTCATTGTCAGCCTATCATCTTGCGGCTGTCTTTTTAAATATATTTCCTCTCTCTCTGCCTTGGTGCTTTCACACTGCTCAACCACTTCCCCATCACTGCCAAGCCTCTGTAGATTCTTCATCAACCTCATCAGCCTTATCAGTCTCAGCAGAAGTCATCAGCCACCACCAGTGTCTGGGCTCCATGGAGGGGACTTTATCTTTCTGCTGCTCAGGACTGATGTCCCTCATTTCAAAATCTCTCTGCAGAGTCTAAGCACCAAAGACTTTTGACAAAACTTAATCATCGATATAATAAACAATTCTTTCTGCCTCATTCACTTGTCTCTCCTGATTGAAATGATGCTTCTCCAGTAGTCCAAAAGTAAAACACCCAGCCCATCAGGCTGCAGACATCGTACTACATACATCATATTGTCATATAAAGGCACAACAAAACTCCTGACTGAGTCCCACAGACACACTACGGGCAGTCTGTGGGTTTTTTCAATTCTTAACACACATATTCTAAACCTATTAATCTTTGGTGAAGGTGACAACAAGTGTGTATGTGTTTGAATTAATCTCTTGAGGTATAAGCAGATATTAAATATAATATAAAAAACAGATGCTGAACTTATAATACATTGTAATACAATGGGAAATAGTCCTTCCCAAACCATTTAACCCCTTAAAAAAAGCACTTTAAATTTGGGGCCCCTTGTCACTTTTCAGATGTTTATGGGGTTATTAGAATTATTATTATTTCCCCTCTAAACTTCCCAGATTTGAATTTCCATTTAAATAACAAAACAAACACAATTTGAGGCCCAAATAAGTAAAAGGACTTTTTTTTCGAGGCAGCTTGAGGTTGCGTCCAACATAGATAAGACCCATAGTGAAGTTAGACCCGTGGGAAGACGTTCTGGATAAGGCTGAAAGAGGTTTATTTCAGTTAATCAAGACCGGTGGTGAGTCTGTGTCTGTTGGGGAAAAAATAAGATCTGTTTGCTTACGGCTTCAAAGACCTAGGCACTGAATTATAGACTATGTACACACATTTAGTCATAAAGCACTTTGAGTGGCATTTCAGTATGAAAGATGCCATACAAATAAAGTAACAGTAATAATTAAAGCCGCTATGAGCGAATGGAGACGTTGAGGTCGGCACCCTGGACCTGTGTACCAATTTTCATGATGATACGAGTTCAATAAAGCCATCAAAAAGCCAAACGTATTTTCATGGCGAGGAATTGATGGTCGCCGCGTCGCCACACGGACACCATTACTCGTAGCTTCACAGTCTTCATAATGTAGCTTCACCAACTGGTTCTGAATGAAGTTGATGGGGCAAAGTATGTAATTTTAATGAATCTTAGTTAACTTCCTGTTACCACCGGGGGGCGCTATGAGTTACGTGGGAAGTTAATATATCGGGACGTTCAGGGCGGAGCCATCATCATGTCCAGCAAGTTTGAAGCTGATTGGATGAAGTATGTGGGCGTGAGAGCCACTCGTATGTACATGGCGAGCACGCCAAAGTTAGTTGAGCCCTGGCAGACACGCCCTTTGACCTACGGATGCGCAGAGCACAACTTAAGCTCAGCTAGGTCTGGAGATGTTGCGTACCTAATTTGAACTTGATCGGGCGAACGCTGTGGGAGGAGTTAATTTTAGGCGGGAAAAATCAAAACCAAAATGGCCGACTTCCTGTTGGGTTGAGGTCATGAAGTCAAGAGGCTTTTTTGCATATGTGGGTATAATACATATGTGTACCGAATTTTGTGAGCATAGGACAAAGTTAGCAAAATTCCCTATGGGCATTTTTGGACTTTGTAGGGGGCGCTATTCCGTCATTCTGCGTCGACCATGTGCGACCACCCAAAAATATCGAATTTCGGATGAGGCCGGACGTCCGTGCATTTTCGCATTTGGGAAAGGGGCAAAATTGGGGCACGAAATGTCGGAATAATAATAATAATAATAATAATAATAATAATAATAATAATAATAATAATAATAATAATAATAATAATAAACATTACAATTTCAATAGGGCTTTCGCCAGGCGACTTGCAGTCGCCGCTCGGGCCCTAATAATAATAATAATAATGATGATGATAATGATGGTGATGATGATCATGATTATTATCATAATTTATTTATTTATTTATTTATTTATTTATTTATTTATTTATTTATGCATGTATTATCATCAATATAAAATAATAATAATTTAAAAAAAATCAATGATAAGAGTAAAGTAATAAGAGTCCAAATTTTATGAAACAGGAGTCTTTCTTTCTTTATATATTATATATCTATATATTATTTTCCTTTATCATGTGACCCTTTTGCGGTGGTGACCTTTATGTTGGGAACCACATGACTAAACAACTGAGGTGTCTATAAAGTACTAAAAAAGGCTCTATCTCAACCAGCAAAACTAAAGTGTGGCTTACATTTTGATGCATCAGTATTAACAATCTAACAATCTAATAGACAATATTGTATCTGTCACAGAGGCCATTTTTGTGCAGTGCCAGTACTTCTACTTTTGATATAAGTATGTTTTGTTGATAATGTTTCTTTTCTACTTAAAAAGGATTTTGAATGCAGTATTTTCTCTTCTAATGGAGTATTTTCACATCAGGGTATTGGTATTCTCAATTAAGTAAAGTACTTCTTCCACCACTGCGGCGATGTGACAATTTGTCATTGACAGAGGAAAAGAGGAGACACGGGGTGAAATGTTACAGGCACAGGAAATTGGTGCATGTTGTTATAAAGATTTTATTGCTACAAAACTGTCTAGAGGAAGGCGGGCGCAGTTCCTTTACTATCTTTTAAGGCATGAAGTCAGTTAAATGAGCAGAGGATGACTGTGACACTGGAAAGGTAATGTTTTAGATCAAGTAGCAGGGGTTGGAGAGTGCTGGCTGCTATGCTGTAAGAGCTGCTATAGTCTAGTCTGGAGAATAAAAAAGCCTGTGCGCCTGGGACAACTTTAGCAAGATAAGTGAGATAAGCTCTGACACGAGCATATTTCCAGAGTTCAAACTAACTGGTGTGAATCTTGACATTATTGAGCTTAAATAATATCCTGCTCGCCTCCCACACTTGCAACCTGCAACACTTCCACTTCAAAGTGTTTGTGAGAGAGTTAGAGAGAGCGAGTGAGATAAAGAGACAGATTAAAGAATATAAAGATGGAGAGACTGTGTGAAATACAGAAGAGTTGTGTTTGTTTTGTTTTGGTTAGAGGCTGGAGCATTTGCATGACTATTGATGTTATCACAAAATGCTTTCCTTAACTGGTCTTATATATAGTAATGACTCACCTGTATCATCAGCACAAACAGTATAAACTTGCATCCCCTCTAGCATTTTACTGAACTCGAACAAGCCTGCCATACATTAAATTGTAAAATGTGATATATGAATGCACTTCAGGCCATTAATTGCCAATTGAGTACTTGTATTTGCATACGCCCCAACCGCATTTGAACTCCACTCTGTTCACTATAAGATGTCTTTGAACAAACCACAAACAGAATCCAGATCCGCTTCAGTGAATGATAAAAGAACAACAGACTGACTATGCTTTTTCCATCATGGCCACAGCCCTGCGTGACAGTTCAATTGCATGACGGTAAGTGAGTTTTGTTTTCAAAGCAAATTAAATGATAACAGATGAAGAGGATTGGCAGGCATGAGAACATAAAGAACAACAGAGTAGTGTTTGGCATTGGGCCTGTGTAGGTAGCACTGTACTGAGCTTTTACAGTATCAAGACAGCAATGGTGCCTGACAGGCTGCTACTCAAGAGCACAATTACACACACACACACACACACACACACACACACACACACACACACACACACACACACACACACACACACACACACACACACACACACACACACACACACACACACACACACACACACACACACACTACTGCTTTCACAGGTGGCCTGTTATTATATAATGATAAGCCTAGAGCCTCACACACTGAGCTTTGTCCCTCTTGAGCTCACATATTGTAAAACTATATATGATCTAGATGTCTACACAGGTGTTTGCACTGTGGTGCAATGTCTGCATGTGTGTGTCTGTGTATCTGAGAGCATGTGCAAGTACTTGTGTTATGTTTGTGTTTTGTGGCAGGCCTGCAGTTTTCTATCTGACAAATTGTTGTTGATTTTGGGTTGGTTTAGGGCATGTGGACCCTAACCCATGCACTGACATCAGATTGTAGCCTAAATGTACCATGGATTTAAGCAACAACTTTTTAAACTTTGCTGTACTTTTCAGACTTAACCTGATGGCCCCTCTGATGAGATCAAGGCCAAATATATAAGGGCCAATTTGCAAAAACCCCAAAGAATTTGTTTTTGTGTGTGCACGCAAGCCAGACTGGGGACCAGGAGGGACCACCAGGGAGGGAAGGGCGGTCCTGGGATTGGAGACAACAGACAAGAGAGTCTTTGAACCTGATCACATTCCGTTTTGCCTCTGTAGAGAGACAAAAAACAACGGACAAAGTGTTGCTGCGGGTGGCATAAAGGAGGACCCGCATCTTTATTGTGTCTTCAAAATGACCAGTGACAGTTGCATGACAGAGAGCCAGCCTACCAACCTGCATGGCTCCATAATGCCAGTTAAACTGAATTTCCAGCCCCACATCTTAACATTTATTTTCCTTTTTTTCAGTGTAGAAACTATTAATAGCCCACAGGCTTTCTCCTTCTCCAACGCGCATTTTTATGAAATGCCGCTGCGTAAAAATAGAAATACAGTTGTCCATAACTGGCACCCATTGACACAATAGCTCCCGTTCTGGAGACGTAGCTCCTCCCTATGTATGTGTGAGAGAGAGTGTGTGTGTGTAGCGGGTGGGTGACAGCTGGGCTCGCTGCGCTGCGCTCCAGTCTGGTAAGAAGCTTCATCTCCAAATAGGATGACCGTCGGCTTTTGTGGAAGGGACTGCATTCAGCTCCGTAGCTACTAGTTCTGGGACACCCGGTTGCTTCCGTCCGTTCAGCTTACCTGAGGGGAGTTTAAAAGCAGAAACGTCGTTTTTTCTCTCTCTAGTGTGGATTTCCGATGGATATTCCGATTTGAAGAGGTGTGATTTCGAGCGCGGCATGTAACAAAAAGAAGCGCAAGAGAAAAGTAGCGCTCGTATTGTTGTTTTGAAACGGGCACCGTCTGAACTGCTTTGAGAACCATATCTCATGGATTACTAATAGACAGAGCCGTATAACAACTCCGAGGCATATCCATTCATGAGCTGAAGGTAAGATTTATTTGTTTATGTCAAACTTTAAGTGCGCCTTTAGCCTGTACCAGTCTGTCTCCAGCCCCGGAGGCTTGTTTTCTGTACAAGAGCAGGCTGCCGGGCGACAAGTGCACAAGCCCTCACAGGGTTACTTTATCAACTTCGGGTGATTACACGTATTTATAAAGTAATTAGAAAGTTATTGCAAATCACAAAGTACCCGTTTTGAATTCAAATGATAAGCACGATGCTTTCCCACAAGAATAATATTTCTGCCAATTTAAAGAGACTACAATTCCGTGCGTAATCCCTCTTAGGCTGTTTACTACCCATATGGAATAAATAAATGTCAGTCTCAGAGGACCTAGGCCTATTGCATATTGCATAAATTCAAGCCAAACATTATCAGTAGACTATCATACCAGGTAGCATAGACTATATGAAAATGTGCTGTGTGTGGGAACTTACAGGACTCAGACCGACTGTTGTCCAAGAAGTCCTCCGTCCAGCGATGTTTAAAAAAAAAAAAAAAAACCTCAGTCACTCTCAATAGATGATTGGAAACTACAGCCACTAAACTACCAGCTGTAGATCTACAATAAAATTGAGAAACTGCACTCATTTTATGCGCCTAATAACATATTCATGCATGATTTCTTATAAAAACGCACCAATAGTGTAGTGCTTGCTCCATTATTACAGAGCATGATGGGATTTTCATTAGCAATTTTTATTCATTTGAAAATTCAGTTGAAAATACAGAATTAGAGCAGTAATTTATATGTTGACAAATGAGGCAGACAGGCTGTGTTCATAACCTTTTAAAAAAAATTAAATTCTATCTATTAAAGCCTAATCTAAATCATAGGGAATTGATGTGGATTAAATGGACATTTTACATGGAGATACTGTTCTTTTTATTGTTCATACTGTAGGTGAATTACTCTGCTGGCTGTGAGTTTCTCTCTGTTTCTCCGTTTCACACACATATACTTGCTAGGGTCTGAGTGGGCACTATTGCTCTGGCCCAAAAGATCAATCAAATATGTGTAACTCTGACTAGTAGACAAAATTACACCGGTCTCAGGAGTGGATTTGCCATTAAATGAAGTGCTGCTGCACATTGTTTCTTTAACAAGCTGGGAGAGGAGATACAGGCCTCACAAACCACATCCAGCAGCCTTACTGCCAACACCCAGTCACTCCCACTGGTTTTCCTCTCCCCTCCTCTCCTCTCTTCTCCTCTCCTCTCCTCTCCTCTCCTCTCCTCTCCTCTCCTCTCCTCTCCTCTCCTCTCCTCTCCCAGTACGACAGACCCACCCCCCATATGCACTCGTAGTAGCTGAAAAAAAGGATTGGACAACTGTAAATGTGGGTTATAGATTATGAAGCATGCAAGGGTGATGATACAAATGGGTGAATCCAAGGAGTATTGAAAGGCCATAGCAAAATGTGCCTCTTGTCAGCTGATTTTCAGCAGCAGCACATGGTGTTTTGCAAACATAATATCAGCCTTTGCAACAAAAAAAAGGATTTCATGCCAACTCTGAGATGAAAGGGTGTTGTGTTTCATCTGTTTTTCCCCTTAAATCACTGGAAATATTCTGTACTTGTGCCTATTGTATGTTTTTTTCATCTGTGACCCTATGTTATTTGCACACAGCATACATACTGTGTTTGGGATGTAATACAGATCTTGAATATGAAATAGCTTTAACATTTTACCACCACACCTCCTACAACACTTGCCTCAAGGCATTCAAATGTCCTGGAGGCATTTTTTGAGATGTTGTACGGGCTGTTAAATCCCACCACACTGTTTTATAAAGGCTACAACACCACAAACCCAGTGTTAATCCTGATATTAACACTTTATACATTGACATGTTGTGTTGCTGAGACATGAATTACAGCATGATTACCTTTGTGACAGCAGCCTGCCTGTTCTCTTCCCGGAGCGGCAGAATAGAGCAGGGCGACCAGAGTTGCTGCTTGTATTTGGAGCAATGCTCCGTGGAGCGTTTGATCCTCCGATCCCCTAACAATAGCAATGGGGATGGCATTGTGTGTGACTGATGTGAATTTGTCACACTGTATGTGTGTGCATGTGTGTATGACGGAGAGTAAGAGAGAGACAGAAAAAGAGAGGGAAGAGAGTTTGTTATTTACCTTTACCAGTTGAGGACAGATGCAGATGCTGCCTGAATACAGTAGGTCTGAATAATTGATAAATGGCTTTGCTCCTGCTCAAATGAATTGGCCTTCTTTTATAAACAAGGCTGGTCAGCTGCTGTTAACCATTGGTCCTCATTCAGTTAGTGTCAATACCAAGCATTCAATAGTGTATGTATTTATGCATTATTTATAAAAGCTATGTTTTATTGATGATCGTACTCGGTGTGTGGGCTGGTGTTTTTTTTTTGGAAAGAATTAGAGTGCGAGAAAGCATCAAACCCCTCTCACTCATCTGGATGTGATTTATTGATGCTTAACCCATTTTCCAGATTCCACATCTTTTTAAATTGCCGCTGCTTCAATTATGCCGCCTTAACGCTGAATGACAAACCCGCTATAATAGGAGTTTAGAAAAAAAAAGGATAATCATCCGATTGCGTATGTGTTTTAGCACATTTTGCTGTAGAAATACAGGTCAGCATAATCAGAGAAGCTTGTTTATTTTAATGGAACTGTCCATCACAGGTGTTACATGGCACATTTGCTGATTTTAGTTGCACTTGAGTTTCTTTTCAGTAGATTCAGATTGAGTGGGTGTCTGTTGTGACTCAAGAGGTATAAAAAGAAAAAGGAAAGTATTCTAACCTGCTGTAACAAATTATACAACCACCCCCTCCCCTCTGTATAAATGTTTTTCTATTTAACCTTCTGCTGCTACATCTCTCATTTTTTTGGTCATGATTTCCCTGACCCTAAGAGGTCAAACTCATTATTTTATCTAAGAAAACATACAGAATGATATTATACAGGATAGAATGAGATGGAGGACATGTGTCTAAATTTCCAGGTATCATCCCTGTTTATATATTTGATCTTGTGGAGAGCCAGCACTTTATTTACTCATCACACCCCATCTTTCCTTGTTAAATTGAACACATCGCCTACTCTTTATAGGACATGATAAATGATGTCCAGTGTACTATAGGGACCCTAATGTACCTCACCGTGCAGGATGGTCCAGTGTGCTCTATTCACATGTAGCCTGGCTCATTGAAAATGTAATCACTCGCTAATCACTTGCTTCACCATGTTGTTCCATGTCTTTCACATACACACATATGAATTTACACACATATGCATGCATAACTTTCTATTTTCCAAGTTTCATTATGTTGTTCTAACTGGCTGCTTTCTCCTACTTAGCCTTAACCCTTCCGGCAGCCTATAAATGACTCTACAGTGCATCCATTAAATTAACCGTCCATGTATTAACCACTCTTCATACTCGTTACATTAGCATAATTGATTGAGCGTGTTGTGTATGCCAAGAAAGCCAGAGGCATGAAGGACCAAGCAAAAGGCTTATTTTGGGCTGGGCGCCGTTTGCCAGTGGCAGAATTGGCTGAGTGTCTGTTGGTGTTTTGGCTGTTGGTCCTTGGCAAGGCTTTGTTGTTAGAAATTAAGTGAATTAGAAAGTGATAGCCAGGCCATCTAGGAGAAGACAGTTGATGAACCAAACTTTTCCATACAGTTGCCAAATGAAAATGCATCCACATTTGCAATCGGCTTAAAACATCAGGTTTCTCTTCATGGAAATTTTTTATTTTAAATACTTAGTACATGTTGCATTAACATTCTGTAATACCTTTGTCACAGCTGAGTTTGATTGTCCATCATTACTTAAATGGAATGGAAAGGAAAGGCATTTGCAGGGATAATCCAAACGCATCAGGGCTTTGTGTGATTGTCTGGGAGAGGGATGAATGGCCGGCCTTGAAAAGAGCCAAGTCTTGTACTACAGATCACATGTTGTATACCGTGAATGATACATAGTGCAAGAATATGATGTCCTAGTTCCAGTCCTGCCACTGTCCTCTTACAGGTGAGAGCAATCAGCTGTGAGTCATGGAGACAGCAGTCTGTTAAGACTCATTAGGTCCGTCTTGCTCTGTGGTTGTTACTGTGGTCAGTTTGCTTGTTGGCAGCCAATAAGGAGGTGCCTGTCATGTAGATGTTAACCATCAGGAAAACTCTGCCACCTCTTCGTTTGCTTCTAACTCTGGGGGATCGGCCTTTAACGTACTGTGTCTATGTACCTTTCTGCGTGTGTGGTGTGTATGTCAGACCCTTTCACATGTTCTGTGTGTATACTACCACGAAGCACTGAGGGTGGCTAATGGTCGAGGGGGGGTTTAAGTGTGTACTCACTGTGTGTACTCTCTCTGCATGTTTGTGTGGCGTTGTTCAAGTGCATCTGTCCCTCCTCCCCAGGCCCCAGCGATTGGCACTGCATCTCTCATCTATTAATCATAGAGAGCGCTTGCTCTCTCATTCCGTTGCCATAGTTTCAGGACCTGAGACAGTGTTGGGGTGCCTGGCTGCCTAGAGAGAGGAGAAGTGAGGGGAAGAGGAGGAGAGAGGAGGAAAGGGAAAAAAATTAAAGGGGAAGAGGTGTGACTATAGAGGAAAGGAAGAATTTGTATAAACACTGGAGTGAGGGGAAGGCGGAACAATTGAAATGGAGCAGAGTAGGAAAAAGGGGAAGTGATTGAAAGAGCAATGGCAGGCTAACACGCCGAGCAGGTCCTCACACCGTGGATGAGTGTGCTTCAAGAACCAAAATGGATTCCATTTTTATCTCAGCAGTGAACCCTTTATCTCCTTCTGTGCGTGCATCTTTTCAATCTCTCTCACACACACACATGTATATATACTCTGTCTGTCTCTCTGCATTTTCCTTCCTAAAGAGAGTAGAGGAATATTTTCACAGTAGGCATCATCTTGTGAATAGTGTGCTCATGGGACTGGTGCATCACCAGTGTGTTACAGTACATTGAACGTCTGTTATTTCACCTTGCTTTACAATGGAAAACGTTTCCAGTGAGCTGAGATGGAAGATGGGCCAGGGCCTCCTGTTTCATGCTCAGTTGGATGTTTTGATGGTAAATCATGCTGAATTCATATGTTATTCAATGATGGATTACTACGGAAATCATCCTCTATGGAAATTTCCAAGGCAAGAAGTACCTCTTGCTATCAGCCTTCATCTCTCTGTATTTATCTGTCTGTCTCTTGTTCTTCCTTTTCCAGTCCTGTTTTTCTCTCCTTTACATTTAGATTTTGCCTCCTCTGTGCAGAAGGAGTACTTAACATGTGCTGTTACTTTCAGGAAAGCTGCTCTTGTTTTGGCTGTAGGCTTTGTAAAGTACATCCCATATGACCTCATAATCTCATTTGGGTCTTTTAATGGCTAACCATGCACTAACGTGGTGGTTGTATTATCGCCTTGTCTGATCACATCATACCCTGCTTATGAGCATTTCCGATGGGAGCTTTCAGAGAAAAAACAACTGGCAGCACTGTAATCATGAGGTTCTCAGCACACACAACCACCTTTCACTCAAATGTGTGAAGACAATTACACATAAACTCACTCATACATGCACACATTTTTGTGGACCAGGGCAATTTCTTTCAAGTCACTAAGAGTGAAGAGGGAATAAAGAAAGCTTGTCATTGTTGCAGTGGTGCACAGTGCCAATGGGCAGAAACCCAAGAATACCTGATTGTAGAGTACACTGTATAATTCTCCCTTCACCATGTATGGACTTTCTAACGGGGAATTACAGTCAGGGGACAGAAGGACAAAGTAAGAAGTGAGAGGGTGCGTTTGCTCTTTGTGATGATGGCACCGAGGTACTTTTGTGCCTTTGAAGTGATGGGATGGCAGGTGACATCATAGTGGTCGCATTCTCAGGTGCAGCAGGTGAATTAATCCAGGTGGGGGATGGGGTAAAAGTGTATGTGTATGTGTGTCTGTGAGTGCAAATCTGGCGTTTTAATGCTCCTGAGTATCTGTGGAAAGCAGTGTGTGTGTGTGTGTGTGTGTGTGTGCATCAGCCATCAAAGCAGAAGGAAGCCAGTGTGTAAGGTGATCTGTATGCTCATGGCAGAGCAGCAGTCATACTCTCCCAGAGGCTATAAGCCTCGCTGAATGTGGAACAAGCTGCTTCTTCTTCCAAAGCCACTGTTGGTTTCCACACGTGGGCCAAACGAGGCTAGACAGATTTAGTTTATTATCCATGCTTCTTGATTTCCTCCATAGCAACATTTCTGTTCAAATTATCTGTCAGCATGGATATAGTTTCACATAATCTAATATTGATTTTTATCCTGTGATGCAAACATACGAGTTGGGCCTAAAACTGGCACGACCTACTCAGATAAAGCAAGCAATGACTGATATCCTAGACAGCAGGTCATTTGTAACAACCATCCCTAGCTCATCTGACATCCTGATGATGATGACAGATTACTTGTAATTGGCCCTGGGTGAATATAAATTATTTCCAGGTGACTGGTAAATCTTTACAATGACCTGCAGTTTTTCTGACATACAAACAGAAGACGTAATAAGGAAATGCTTTTACATTTAGCCACTTGAAGGCAATCAAAACAATTTAGATACATTCAAGCTCTGGGTATTTCTTGCTAATATCTGGAACCTTATACAACTAACATTATTTTGGTTTATATTCACAGTGACCCTTAAAGCAAATATAAAAATACTGAATACATGTGTTCTTCAGAGTTCCCTTCAAACCTTGTTTAGAAATCAGTCCTCTCCTAGTCACGGTGGCTGGCAGACTACAAGTGATTCCCCCGGGGGTCCTCTATTTCAGAATCCAATCAGGCAGAACTCGGAACAATATTACCTCTGTGTGTGTGTGTACATTTATTACATAGTTAATGAACAAATTGCAGCCATGTGGTATGGTCTGGTGGCGTGGAGCTGCTGAAAAAAGGAACACACACACACACACACACACACACACACACACACACACACACACACACACACACACACACACACACACACACACACACACACGCTCCTATCCCCAGCCACCTCGGCACACCATCTCCCCCCTCACTCTCTTCCACCACAGTACACACACACACACACATACACATATGCCCAACCACAAGGCCCCCAGTGTTCTTGGCCTGTCTGTCCATCAGCTCATGCGGAGCGCTGGGCTGGGAGTACTTATCATCACTCTGCTGAGTGGAGGCCTCACAAAGGCCCACTCACATCACACAAACACGCACACACACACACACACATACACACACACACACACACACACACACACACACACACACACACACACACACACACACACACACACACACACACACACACACACACACGTATACATGCACACAATTCAGTCAACACAGGGAGACTGCTCAGCAGCCCGGGCTGCTAGGCTGATTAAACGTAAGGTGTGACAGCAGCCTGAGCTGACACTGGGAGACTAGCAGGCAGGTAGACAGTTAATCCCATCTCCTACAGGATACTTTTATATATCTCTAATTTGATTTGCCAAAATATGCTTTGGCGAAAACACTGCCTGCAGAAGGCTATGTGAATAGCTGGACACACAAAACACAGGATTTTAAACTGGCAATAACTGTTTTTTTGGCCACCTGGGGGCAGCAGAAACAAGTTCTAAATGCAACACTGACTTATCAAATTTTAAGTTGATAAAGTGAATTTGAATCGAGTGTATTACAGAGTCCATTGTTTAGAGGTATCTATTATAGCAGGTTTAAGCTTAGGAAAAGATAATATTTTTGGTTAAGGAAAAAGACAAGTCCCTCTGTCTCATGCTTCATGTCATGTCTTTCTTAACCATAACTAAGTCTTCAAAGTTGCCTAAACATTTACCAAAAGAAGCCTAATAATGATTCACTTGCCAGGAGAGCATGTTCACATAATATGAACCTTTTGCATTTGCAGTAAGAACAAGTGAAGAACGTAATCCAGGTGGCTTCATTTGTTTGCTATTGCAGATTACTTGTATGTGAGAAAGAGTTTAGGAAGGAACCTTTTGGGAGAGCGACAGGCCGAGAAAACGGCTATTAGACAGATAGTGATGAAGATATCCAGTACAAGCAGATAGTTAGGGGTTATGGGGCAAGGAGGAATGTACAGAGCCAGTGAAGTATCTGGGATATTTAAGCAGACAGGTAGCGAGGAAGACAGCCTGTCAGAGAGAGTAATAGAAAGAGGCCAGACAGTTAGCAAGGGAGGCAGGCAGTGAAGCTTTGAGGCACACAGAGTGAAGAAATGCAACACATCTCCATTTCAAATTGAATTCTTGTGAAAAGAAAAAAATATTTCACCTCGCCTCCATCCATCCCTCTTTATTTAGGACAAAAAGTGTTCTGTATATGGGCAGGTAATCAGGCAAGCAGGTTGATAGACAGGAAGACAGACAAGCTGTGAGGCAGGAAAAGAGAAGTTGTGCCTTGCATGATAATGTATTCATTCATCCTCCACTCTGATAATGTTCACAGCATGCTTGGCTTGATTCATTCATCACAGTCTACTGGGGGGCTTTTTTATTTGTTTATTATTTGTTAAAAAGCCTCTTTGCTTTTCTAAACCTGTGAAGGTTTCTATTTGTGTGCTGACTGGATTATTCAAGAGGTGATTTCTTCTGGGTTTGTGAAGGTGTGTGAGAGTGCATGTATTTCAGCTAGTGTCTTGTTTGTGTATACATATTCACCCTTGCATAATTCGGTGTGTGTATAGACTGAGGTTTCTGCAATGAGGCCTATTTTGGTCTCTGAGTAGTTTGTTTTGATTGGGCAGCGCAGCAGCTGCATACTGAAATGCTGAGTCGTTTGATCTGCTCCCATCCTCAACTAATCTGGGACTGTCTCATCTGTTTCACTGATAAGTTATCTGTATTTGTTTCTTGTGGGATTGGTTTAATTTCATCCAAATAACCAACAAATCCTCTGTTTATTGATTGTGGTATTATCCAGCAATTGAACCCTTGATTATTTAATTGGGTTCGGAGTCTGAGGGAAGAGGCATGGCGATGCGCCCGGCTCCTCTGAAGAGAGTTTGATGAGTCAAAACTGCTCAGACATCATCGCACAGAAATATTCCTGTTTTTGGAGGAGATTAATAGAATGCATTTTTACTCGGTATTGAATCTTGTTTGCAAAAGAACTTGGAGCTGCTGCTCTCAGCTGCTCGACAGGTAGGAAGAAAAAACATAAGATGGCCAATTCATTAGTCATCCATTCTTCAGTGCATCTCTTCCTCCCTATGTTTCTTTTTCCTTTTCCTGTGTTTGTGGTAGAGTAAATGTAAGCTAACAGTGGGTGCATGAGATCTAGTAATGCTAGCTAGCCTGGTAACTAGATAGGAACACAAGACAGCAGGTGAGGCTATCTAGACTTACCATCCGTTAATCATTTACATGGTGTTCTGGGATCTCATAAACCAAGAATTTCTCTTTTACAACTTCGCACAAATTTTTTTTTAAAGATTTTGTTGGCATAGACGCCTTTATTTAGCAGTAGACCGACAGGAAACATGGGAGAGACAGGGGGGTGTGACATGCAGCAAAGGACCCCCGATCGGAATTCGAACCGGGGTCGGCTGCGTACAGTATATGGCATGTGTTCCAGCCACTCGACCACCTGCGCGCCGCACAACTAATTTTAACTGATGTTTTTCACTTGTTCATAAACTTATATTTAATGTTTAATTACATTTGAAGATATCATTAAAAAAAACAATCTTCCTAAGTTGTGGAGCAATATATTTTATTTCTACTTCAGTTATTATAAAGCAACAACTATTGCTGTTGTCTGAGTGTTTTCAGAAAGCAAACACATGGCTCTAATACCTGGTCTCCATGTTGAGTTTACACGGCAAAGTTACAGTATGTTACATCACCGCACATGACAACAAAGAGAGGCAGTGGGATGAGTCTTTGGAGATGATGCAGCTCTGACCTAGATAAGATTTGGAGTTTGTGTTGAGTCGATCCTGTGGTGTAGTCCTATTGTTGTCACCCAGTACCTGACTTTGATCCTCATCCCTCCCTTGTGCTACGCTGGATTTGCGTGTCTGTTCAGCCCTGTGAGGAACAGTCATCCAGGGTCGGCCGAATTCCCTCAGGCAGACTGGTTGATTGTTGCGGACTCTATCTAGAACAAACAGGTTTTCATGCAGCCAGTCGATAAGATGGGACATGCTGTTGTGGTCTCACTGGCGCCGCTGCAGCAGTCATTTGTTTCACACATTAACAGGTGAAGGACTTAGTGTGTGTGTGTGTGTGTGTGTGTGTGTGTGTGTGTGTGTGTGTGTGTGTGTGTGTGTGTGTGTGTGTGTGTGCGTGCTCTTGTGTTAGTCAAACTGTGTAAGTGTGGGTGACCCAGACTTTGGTAAATGAACAGTCACAGATAGCACAGGCTACTTATATTTCATGTCATTACGACACTGTGAGGAATGAGGATGTGGTCACGCACTATTGAATTATTAGTGTACATTACCAATGATGCACGTATGAACACACACACACACACACACACAGGTCCATGTGCTTCTTATGCACACCTGAATGCCCTGGCATGTACGCACAAACATAAACATGTAAACTCAATAAAGCAAGCAACCAATAAACCTGACACAGCTGAGCAATTAGATGTCAGGTTTGAAATACAATCTATAAAATATATTACATAACTGGGATTCTGCCTTCTTACATGCTTCTAGCAGAATATATTGAATATATCATGAAACAGTATGTGTTGGAGTTTTGCTTGTAGGCTCAAGACAAAATGAGAAAAGCTTTTTTTTTTTTTTTTTTTTTTAATATTATGGGACCATTTTAGTACCACTTTCAAGCACTTTCAATTTCACAATTTCATTGTGGCAATTCATTTACCTATATTGTTCCCCATTAATGGTTCCCCATTTTTAATATTTGAATTGTTTTTTTATTCTGCACCATAAGGTATGCTGTATTTGGAGGGCATGCCACTGCAGGGGTTTCAGCTATTTTCATTTCCACTTCAAACTAGCATCTCAGTCTTGTTCAGGGTGATTGTCTGTAAGAAGCAGCCTATATGGCCTCAATTACCTGGGGAGGCTGTATTTCTTACTTCCACGACTTGCATAATAAGACATGACTTCCTATTTGAGTGTGTTCATTGCCTGTCCCACCCTGGAAGCAGTCAGATAGTTATTCCTTCATCACAATGATTTCCATGCTTGTAACACTGGGCTAATTACTATACCGCCTAGACTGTGACTACAGCATCAACTAAATGGAAAGGGTGTACACAGGGGAGATACATTTAATGAATTGATTGTTATTTGGAATCCTCTGCGAATGATTGGAGTCAGTCTGAACTAAAAGTGGCACTCTTTTTATCCAAAGCGCCTGGGCATGGATGAATCAGTCTAAACATAGCACTGGAGTGTGAAAACTTTGGACAGGTACTAGGATGTAGTGGCAGCAGCTCAGTCAATTAAGGATAACCCAAAATGAGCAACGTCTCCCATTCTGTTCTGACTGAGCAATTTCTCACCCGCCTTTCATCCTTAATTCCTTGTGCCACTATATTGAGATTGAATAAAGATTGTGGTTGGGGGAGATATCGATTTTAGTGGCAAGAACGTTAGCTGATTCTCAGGAGCTTTTTATAGCCATTAGCAATGGTTATTCATTCCCTGGGATGCATTGTGTTACATTTAAGGTGGGTGTACGAGCGGATGGTGAGATTGTAATCAATAGAAGCATTAATACTGGTTTTGCCCTGTGTGTATTTCCTCTTTCATAAAGAACGACCACTGCCTTCTTCTTTTAGGCAAAACAGCTGTTATCATGAGTTTTGCTCATGGTTCAAATGAGTTTAAATGTCATCATCATTTGATGTGGTTATAAGAGTGCAGTAGCAAAACCATAGAGGGAAGGTTAGTCATAGGAACAGCTTGCTGACTACAGTAGGTCTGCCATATGCCTCAAGTAAACAGAGCTAAAAGGAGATATTATTCACAGTGGGATGTAATGAGGAGCTGAATGCAGAGAAAAGGGGCGACCTGACAAGTGAAGAGGCTTTGGTTACCCTTTTAACTGATAGCTATCTCTCAAATGGACAGATAGAGAAGCGCACCTGTATCGCAGCCATTTGTATGAGAAGACAAATAGTGTATTTTATTACCTGGCAGATGATGAAACTGTATCCACGTCTGAGGGTTTTTATGGTGGAGTTTGATGAACAAACACATGTGAGAGATAACAAGCTTTAGACAGGCTTTTATGGCCCTGTGATGGTTAACTGGAAATTCTAGATGATGTGCCCAAGAATGCACACACAATCCCATGCATAGGATACAAATGCATGCAGATGTGTACACACAAGCTAAGATATATCATAGATATAACCTCTCAATGTCACACATACATCCACAGCCACACAGAAGCATACATTGCCTCAGGGTGAAGACGTGCTATGCTATAGACTGGGTTACGTATGTGCTCCTCTCTGGTATCTACTGTCAGGGTTTTGGGCTGGGCTCTGTGTATCAAGTATCTGTGGCTCTCACATGTGCTGGGAGTCAGATGACTTCATGGTAAAATGAAGATCTGATCCGCGAGAAGCCTTATTCTCTGACTCAAGTTTTCTTTGTTTGGTCGGCATCAGATGCCTGCTGGAGACCACAATTTAATGATGAAAGGAGGTTAGCCAAGCTATATGAACTAGAGCTGAAACTATTGATGGATTAATCGCATTTCTGTTTCATAATCAATGAATCATATCAGTTTTATTATCAAGCCAGAATGCAGCATTTGTCAGTTCCTTCTCAATTTTGAGGGTGTGATGTTTTTCTTTGTCATGTATAATACATAACTGAGTATCTTTGGCTTTTGGACTTATGGTCTTATAAAAAAAGCACTTTAAATATGTTACTTTGAGCTCTAGATAATTATAGTGGCCATTTTTACTCACCTCTGACATTTCATAGACAAAATGATAATGATGAAATTGATCTGTAATGAAAGTAATTAGTTGCAGCCCTATTATGGACCCTATACCACTAATGTAATATACAGGTGGGAGATATTGTTCAAGTATACTGTGACATGACAGAAATTTGTCAACTATCAGACACTCTGTTACACCATTTATACTGAAGTAACTTTCTCTCCAGAATCTCTGATGTTAGATGTTGGTAATATTAGAATCACAGGATTTTTTCCATTGTTGTGATGAAAAACTTAATTTTATTGGCTTAGCCAAAAAGAAAGTGCTTACTTATCATATAAACAGTTTCTAAATTTAATTGCATAAATTCAATATTACAATACATAACCACTGACGGCTGCGATAGACAGTTTTATCCATATTGCCCACCTCTAGTGCAATGGTGGTATCTTAAATTGAATCAATCTAATGCTGTTGTCGCAGTGAGATTGGTAAACCTTGCAGATTTAACACAAACAGTAAATTGTTCTGGCTGATGGTTTCTGGCACCATCATTCCCCACAACTCAACTGGGAGTAGTAAAACAAGGTACGATACAATATTGCTGCATAATTTAACACTTTGTTACACCATCTGCTCTTTCCAATTTCTTTCAATTACAATATGCTCGTGAATTTCAAAATCAAAGTGTGGCCAAACTAAGAACACAGACTCATGGGTGCTAACAATGTGACCGTTTCCTCTATTATGAATTTTGGCAGCGTGTTGAATGTTACATTTCTCCACTCTTTGTGGTGTGATGAAAAGACATGTCAGAGTGAGTGTAGGTAGATTTGTTTACAGGGTGTATTCTGTGCTTCCTGCATTTAAAACACACTCAAGATCATATTTTTCATGTTCAAACAGAAAAGAACATGATTCTACTGAGTGTTGTTGAGTGTTCAATCCTAACCTATCTGGCTGCATTTCCACCCACCCACCCTGCAGGCTTAGGATGTAAGCTATAGTGGTCGATCACAAAGAGCCATTCAACAAAACTTCCTCCCCCAAACAGATCAAATGTATAGATAAGACAAACAAACTCATGTTGGGTACCCGACCAATCATTTGATATTTCCCATCTCTGTTTCAGTCGATACGGCAGTTCTTTTGAACGTGGCAGATGACTCTGTTCTGTCAGCCTTTAACGTATAGAGAACCAGAGAAAAGTACCTGGTGCCAAGAAAAGGTGATCTACTTGCCTGCAGGCTGTGAGTTCCTGTTTTGTCTCCACAGGATATATTATTTACATTTATTGTGTAGTTTTGTACACAAACTGATATTTTACCCAGGTAAGACAACACCAAAATATAAATTAAGGTGACAGGTAATAAACAGTTATTACAGTTAAAGCTGTGCTGCGTTTGCATTTCAGCTTCATTCCATTCTTGTTGATTGTCTTTATGGTTTTTTGTCTGTTGCTGTTGCTCTTTGTCTCTGTATTAGCTCAAACTAATTACTTAGCTCTTTTTTTATTTACTCTGTGCAAACCTGTTGTAAAAAACGCGTCAATTCCTGTGCATTAGAGGATTTTTCCCTTGTTCCCTTCCTTCTTAAAGATTTCAGCTGTTGACATATGGTAAGATTTGGAGTGTGTCTGTGGGGAGTAGGTGAATGAGGGGAAGAGAAGAGAGAAATACAGTAAATCTGCCTTTGGTGGAGGTTGGCCTCTCAGGTGCACAGTATGGGTGCTCTTGTAGTTGAAAGTGTGCACATGTTTTGGCGTGAACATGTGTGCGAGTGTGTGCACATCAAAGTTTTGTTTCATGTATATTCTCTGTGCTTATGCCCATCCCGCTGCGAGCCCGTGTGTACTTAGGTGTGCGCAACTGAGCATCTTCGCTTTCTCTGTCGACCCCCTATAAAGTAATTATTGCAGCGCTGGGAAAGCCAAGCAGCCAAGGCCACAGCAGAGGCGAAGCAGGGTAGACAACCTGCACACAGACCTTTCTTTATATTCCATTTATAACACAGTTCTACGAAGGGCAGCCCGAGGCCAGCGAAGGTCTATCAAGGTAGTTCATTGTGCAGTAGGAAGTGAGTTGTTCATATGGTAATAGCTGTTGAAGCGGTTTTCTTCAAAGGCCGTTTGTTTTAGTGAAAGTTGTAGTCACTCATTGAGGGGGACTGGATGGAATGTGAAGGGTGCACTGCTGTTTAGTTACTGTAGCTTAACTGACCCTGAGAAAGGCAAGCGGAGGAGGGAGAAGGAGGGTGGGAGGAGGAGGAGGGTTAGTGCAGAAAAGAACAGAGAGACGGAGAAGAGGAGGAAGGAAGAGAAAAGACAGAACAGTGGGGGGCAAAAAACAGAAAAGGAGAAATTGATAGAGACGGAGGAAAAGGGAGGACGCTTCATTATGGCAGAGGCAGCTCTTCGCTTGAATCTGTTTGTCTGTTTAGTCCACAGAAAAAAGTCTTATTGGTGAATGCACTGCACAATGAGATGTATTCCTCTGCAGTCCATTCTACTAATGAGCCAACTTGTCCAGAATCATTATCATTCTAATTATTTACTTCATTTTTATTTGTGGCTCCATTTGTGGTTATGCTATTTATTGCATGCTGATTTGCTGTTTTATTTTCTGGGTCAGAGAAAAGCTGAGTCTTGTCTTTTCTCATTAAGCTACATTAAGACAACAGTCAGACATGTTTTGGCTCTGCTGGGGAAGATTTTTTAAAAGGTTTCAGAAAATGTTGCTGACTTGGGATAATTGATTTTTACATACTGTATGTGTTGGTCTCCAAATGACTTGTGTACTGCCGCATGTTTAGAAAAACTAACCAACCTAGTAACTTGAACAAACATTTTTCTAGCACATTCTTTTCTTATTAAAGAGTCATTACAGGGTCGTTTTTTCTTAATAATGTACCCACTGAGCTAATTTAATCTTATCTTCATGTGTACTCATGCTCAGCTGCACCAGGATTCGTCTCTTCGGAAGAGGAGACCTTGATAATACGTTGTTTGTCTAAGCTTTCATATTTAATGTCAAGTTGTGTCTTTTTCTAAAGAACACATAGGGTTAAGTTGACAGGCACACTGTCTATATGTGTATGTGCGTGTGTGTCATCTGTTGAGGAAGCACATTGCACATGACTTATATCTTAATCTGCAAACCACTGGCTGCTAACTCATGCCTTGCATAAAATAATGCATTATCTTGCCAATTTTTTTAATAAGCAGTCACAATTGCTGGTGAACCAAAACACATGTCACAGTGACGAGATGTCTCAATAGTTGCATTATCACTTGAGTGAGCCCCTCTCCCACTGAGGATTGTTAGTTTGGTCTCATGCTGGGAAACACACCTGTATAAATCTAACAAAAAAAGTTTTTACCACCATCACATCACCACTGTGTGTGTGTGTGTGTGTGTGTGTGTGTGTGCTTGTGTGTATATGAATTGGAGTTGACTGTCAACCTTTCCTCTGAAGCCATTACTAGGCAGGTCTAGTCTGACAGATGTGATGATGGATGGGGACTAAAAATCACCACACACACACACACACACACACACACACACACACACACACACACACACACACACACACACACACACACACACACACACACACACACACACACACACACACACACACACACACACACACACACACTAACACAAACCAGTTACACCTTGATCTTTCCCTTAAACCCAAAGCACCAAATAAGACTGGCAAGGCCACAGACAGACACAGGCCAAGTCAGACAGTCAACTCTGTCCCATTTTTCTATCTCCTCAGTATGAAATCTCTTTCCTGTCTCCAGTCTACCCAGAGGTCACGATCTAATCAAAAATGTAGAGACATCCATAGACCTTGGTCAGACTCCCCATTATTTGGGTTAAAGCCAAGCTGCAATCGGTGAAGCTATTTTAAGGCACCGACTGCTGCTTGCCCTGTACTTCCTATATCTCTCGGTGGGAACACAGAGTCATTGATCCATTGCCTCGCAGTGCTCCTGCACCCCCACCTCCTCTCAGTGAGAACCCACAAAGCCTCTCTAACCAGAAATTTTCATCTTCTGATGGCATACCAGCTATACTGTGAGGAAATATCAGTGTGAAAAGAAAACCATTAGAAAACGCTTTAAGTCACAGCACCAGCTTTACATCACAACACTCTGAATCTCTTGAAAGAAGTTCCTGCTTACTGTTTGCTTGACAGAGGCTCTGAATTGTAGTCCATAAATTATAGACCCTTGGCCTTTGCAGTGTTTGGGAATAGAAAAGTATTCCTCAGGTATGTGAACTGAAACAAAGATAAAATGCTTCCCGACTCTCCAGCCAAGCATTAAATAGCCTGGCTGAGCACTACTGCTGAAGCTGATGAAACCATGTGCCTCTCTTTGAGGGTAGATATTTTTCTGTTTCTGTTTTTCTGTATTGCTGCTGTTCAGAGGGAGAGTATTCATCAGTTTTTTTAATATAATGATTTTTTTGGAGTGGATCATTTAACTGAAGAGCGACTACGCACATTTTCTGTATTAGATAACCCTCCGCAGTGTTTCTGTGGAAAATACTCAGTAAAATTACGGATTACTTCATACGTTTAAGGAAAGGTTTGGCACAGAATCTGATAACATGATATATAAATGATGCTATAATGTCTGACTTTGGGTTATTTCCTATAATTTTTTAAAAGATATGAGGTCATTGTGCAAACTTCACCTGTTCTGGCTTGTCGGCCTGTCAGGACACAGTTCATTGACATTGGAGAGGAGGGTTAGCAGCAGGAGAAAGGATAGCTGGAGAAAACTCACGTCCACAAATATCCCACATTCATCTCTCTCTCCCCCCCCCCTTCTCTCTCCCTCTCTGTCTGACTCATTCTCTCTCTGTTCCTCTCTTCTGTTCGTTATGTTCTCTAAGCTCTCAGCCAATGCTTGGTCCAGAAGAGGTGAGAGGAGAAAATGTCACATTTAATCCTGGAATATGTGTATTTGTGTATTAATGTGTATTAGTGTTCTTAGGGAGGGTTAGTGCCAGACTGTGTGTGCAGCTTTCTTGCTTAATCTTTATAAAAAGTCAATACAATGTAACAGTTTTTCCAAGAGACGAGAAGACTTGAGTGATGTTTGAATGGTAGAATAGATGAAAGTTGTAGCCCAAGTAATTCTTTGTTGAGTCTGAGTTTGCGATGTAATGAATTTGGTTAGCTTTGACTCATGAAGGCATTTACCCAATCTAGAGGCACAGAGAAATGTTGCCTTTTTTGTGAACGCTCATATTGAAATGAATATAATCAGATGGCTTTCAAAAGCCCTCAAAAGCTAATCCGGTGCCAATAAGCAGTGGGGGAGGGGCTCACTCAAGTGATAATGCAACTATTGAGACATCTCGTCACTGTGACATGTGTTTTGGTTCACCAGCAATTGTGACTGCTTATTCAAAAGTTCCCCCTGCGCCTAGTCAATCACCACTTTAGTTTACATAGCCTGTCCCCCCGTCTGAGGTTCCTGCTGCAGACTCTCCTGCTATGTCTTTGTTTGTTTTGGTAATGGATTCCAAGTTGCTATTGTTGCTTATGTCACTTGGTGATTGATGGGAAAAATTCACCTTCTCTTAACCCCCCACCTCACCCTCCTTCTCCTAAAGCCATCCTTGTGTGCCTTCCAGGATGAACACACATTGAGAAGAACAAGTTCCATCCTATTCTCCTGACAAAGTGACTCACTGGCATCCGGAAGCTCACTCTTTTTGGACCAGTGGGCTGTGCCTTTAAATCATGAACGAGACCTTTCTGAAAACAAGGTTGAATCTGTGTGGCTCTGACAGTGCAGTCTACCAAAGGGCAGGCTGAGATTATATGCGTGGACGGTTCGGGGGTCCCTCTATTCATTGGCCATGTCACCCCATGGGGGAGGACTAATTGGTGGCCCCAAGGAGCCCCCTGTTTTGTCCCCGTTGCTCACAAAGGCATCGGGGCGCAGTCGCGTAGAGGATGGGGGTGGAGGGAAGCAGCAGTGGGGACGGAGAGATGAGCAGGTTTCCCATAGAATAGTTGGCTGGGATGAACTGGAGGGGGGCCTTGCCACTGGGTTGCAAGGGGATACGACAAACTCACTCACTCACTCACTCATTCATTCACACACATACACACATATATACACACTCAGTGGGGGACTCTGGTGCCAGTTGCTGGCCTCCTCCTCTACAAATGATCCAAGACTGACCCACATAGTCAGCCATGTGTGAGGCTTCCCTTTATCCCACAGCCCAGTTGAAACATTGAGTTATGGGTGTTCTCTGGTGCTCCCTGCCTTCTCGGCTGGGACTGCACTGGGGCCCCATGTGGGCTGACATTGTTCGCCCCGACCCAAGGACAATGAAGCTGTTGGCTGGGCCGAGAGAGAGAGGGAGCGGAGAGGGGGGAAAGATGGGTGGAAGAAGAAAAAGAAAGAGAGAGACCGAGAGAAAGAGATTGAGATGGACAGAGAGAATAATTGAGACAGGAAGGGAATGGATGAGTGGTAAAGATAGAAAGATGGGAGGTATAGAAAGTATTTGGGTGGTAAAAGAGACAGAGCGAGATTGCATCTATGATAACACAGGAGGAAGAGATAAGAAGCTTTGATGACAGAAGTGAAAGGAGAGAGAAAGATAGGTATGAGAGATAGAAAGACAGTAAGACAGATGGTGAAATAGAAAGACAGAGCCAGTATGAGAAAGTATTGATTGCAGTGTGTGCTGGGTGTCTTCAGCTGTCGTAGCTAGATCCAGAGCCAGGTCGTTAGTGTCTGCGAAGCATGGAGCCATGGACATTAGTGGCTCTTTAACAAACTCTGTATTGATTGGGACTTAAAGGAAGACTTACATGTATACCGAGGGATAATGTCCTGTATGTAATTAGCGCCATTTTTCTGATAGTGGAGCCGGTGACATTGCACAGGACATAAGGGCTGGAAGAAGGGGGGGGGGCATCACTCTTAATAAGAAGGATGTTCTTTTTTTTGTGTAAAGTAAAAGCTTCATTTCATAATCTCTCTTACAGCAGTTTTTATGAGCCTTTTAGCCTCTTCACCCTCACCAATATTCAATCTAGATTCAGGGCATTTTATTCAGTTAAAAGCAGCCAATGAAGCTTATACTAATAGTTTATCTTAAAGGCATGAAGAGGATAAATCATAGAAAGGGAGCTACAACTGTGTCATGGATCATTTAACGCGTTCCGATTCTGTCCTCACTTCCACCGTTTCTCTCCCACCACATTGGACCATGATTAGTGTTGGGCCCTGCTCTCAAAGAGAGCAGTATAGTTGACAAATGACTTTAGCTAATCAAGTGATTGTGTTGATGAGAGATGGATGCTTCATATGGAGCACTGCAGGTCAAGATTGCACACAGTCAAGCATATTGGCAGATGACAGATGTTGCAAGAAATGTTTTTTTTTCATGCCTGCTGACCTGATATTACACTGTTGCTCATTTTGTGAATATTATACAAAATAGAGAAGGAGATATCTACTGAATACATAAGGCGATTGCATCTCTGCAGGCATACTACCCAACATACAGATGATTTACACCCTCACAGTTACTGAACTAAGATGTTTATATTACCCAAGACAAACATATTCATCTGTCAGGCCTTTTCTTCTTGAAGAAGCCCCACCGAGCTATTTGTTTTGACGTTTCACAGCCTTGGCGTCCATAGATATAGATGAAAGACCATGCTGAATCGAATGATAAAAGCCACTTGGTTTCGACAATAGTCCTACAGGCAGCTGATGTATGTCAGCTGTCATGTATTTAGGTATGTTTGCAAAGATCAAACTCTTATTCATGTTGGACAGTAAAGACTTTTGTGGAAGTCTTAGATGGCATCTTTAGAGGGAAGTTTATCTCAAAGGCCTTGTTGCAGTTAATTGTTTGTACCATGACATACTGTATGGCTAAATATTTAGTTTGTATAAATGCTTTTGTGTGCTTCAGTCACTTTTTTTTTTATTAAAGTTCTTATTCTATTCTCGGCTTATACTTTTGCTCAGCTTACCTCCTAGCTTGACTGTTTTTTAACAAACAGTGTGTGTCTGTGTGTGTGTGTGTGTGTGTGTGTGTGTGTGTGTGTGTGTGTGTGTGTGTGTGTGTGTGTGTGTGTGTGTGTGTGTGTGTGTGTGTGTTTGGTGGGGGGTTTCGTTGATGAACAATCTTCATATACCGTACAGACTTCCAGCACACACACCACACCAAACCAGTAGCATGTCATCAAAAGCTTAGACTTAAACGGTGTGTGTTTGCAGCACACTTGCTTCTGGAACCCATTTTAGAGTGGGGTAAAACCACATGAAAGGTTTGCCCCTATCCTTCCGCCTATAGCCCCTTCCTCCTTCCCCCTGCTGCTGTTAGAAGATTAGACAACTTTACTGGATCTTATAATCAGAGATGTCAACCACAGATGAAAATGCCCAGCCAAATGCATTTTGATAGCTCCCAAGAAGAGGGAGACATATGCAGGTCATTACGCTTTTTGCTCAAAGACAGCTGCTGCCTCTGAATCTCAGGATTCCCTGAAAGTCTCTGGCATAAATGGAAGGTAATTACCATATCAGAGATCAAGACTCTGGGCTCTGACACCACTTTTTCAATTACTCAGAAAGGTTGTTAAGATGCAAATTCAACAAAATGGCTGAAACCCCCAGAGAGGGATACAGTTTCACATTCTTGAGTTTCTTAGCACATCACATTTTAACAGACAAAGAGAGATAGAAAGAGAGAGAGGAATAGAAATAGAGTTTTGGTGGACTGATGCAGGTCATCTATAATTCATTCATTTTGTTGGCGTGACAACCCAACGTCTCATTTGAGCACAAACCTCTCTTGATTGTATATTCTTGGGGGAGTTTTCATTTCAAAGCATGCAAAGTCACCTTATTAAACCTTGATGCAGTTCTAATTTTATATCGATGTCGTGCAGAGAGTTTGAAATCTGAAATCTGGTATGTTTTTTTGGAACAGGGACTCCTCCTTTTTAATCTGTTCTCATGACAAAAGTGTTCTTTCATCAAATATACATGAGAGAGTTTGTCCTTAAACTATGATCTGTATCCTTTTAAAACTCAGCACTGATATTTATCCAGAGAGCATTTCCTATTCATTGCATATGAAATCACTTCATTCAAATTTAATCTGTAAGTTTGTTTTCAAAGTTCTAATATTTAGCTTCCTCAGATATTATTTTGCAGATGAATTATACATCAGCGATGTACAGAATGGTATTTCTCCTGCCGTATGCAAATCTTTGATTGTGCCTTTAGCACACTGAAGGCACTGATTCATACTACATGTAAGGGAAGATGTTCCTGAGATAATACACACAATACATTGTATTCATGACAAAATGAACATAGATGAAAGAAAAATGTTTTTACTGGAAGACAAAAAGACTTGCTTTTCCTTGCTTAACTTGACCAAGAGCGGTTGGAGCTGACCGCATAGCTGACCATATATCCAACTAACCAACACTGACATCCTTGGAAATCTCTTGCTACTGTCAGGCCAGCAAGACACACAGTATGAATGATTTAAACAATGCCTGAAACTGGCACAACTTGTGTTGCTTGTCTCGAAACACTGAACAGTTTCTAGGTATTGAAGAGAAGAAGATTTTGTCCAACTAGCCCAGCTAGGCATCCTGAAACTTAAAACATGTTTTCAACAGATCTGCCTGGACAAAGTGTGTGTACTGATGGTCTCTTAAGGCTCCCTGTGGAGTAAATGTGGATGCAAGAAATGGCAGCAGAAAAGATGAAGGGGGACACAGCAGGAACAATAACTAAGAGATGTGGACGTGGAGGAGCAGCCTGGTTACACTGGTGCTGCCAGGAACGCTGGGAACACTGTGTGTATGTGTGTGTGTGTGTGTGTGTGTGTGTGTGTGTGTGTGTGTGTGTGTGTGTGTGTGTGTGTGTGTGTGTGCGTGTGTGCCAGGGTCTGGAGAAGGGAAGTCTCTCGCTGAGGTCATGCCATGTAGGCCTCTCCACTGGGGCCCACCCTACCTAGCAGCCACACACACACACACACACACACACACACACACACACACACACACACACACACACACACACACACACACACACACACACACACACACACACACACAGACACACAGCACACACACACACACACACCCAGCACACACAGCACACACATTTACACACTGGGGCTAGAGCCACATAGAGAGTAGAGGAGACTCCACGGCTCTCTTGTATGAATGGCTGTCTGTTAACTCTGTGTTGCCCTCATCATGATGGCCTAATTATGACGGAGCTGGATTGTGTGGGTATTGGTATAGTATGTGTGTGTGTGTGTTTGTGTGTGTGTGTGTGTGTGTGTGTGTGTGTGTGTGTGTGTGTGTGTGTGTGTGTGTGTGTGTGTTTGAGTGAGAGAAAGAAAAAGAAAAAGAAAAAGAGAGATAGGCAGAGAGAGAGACAGATACAGACACATAAAGGCCTTGTGTGTTCATGTGCAGCTTGTGCATTCAATGTGTATGTGAGTATGTATGTGAGTATGTATGTGTGTGTGCATGTGTGTGTAGCCATGCTCCCAGAGTATTCCTATGTGCTGGATTGCTGGAGTGTATCAACAAGATGTTACTTGTCAGTGAACACTTAAGGTAGGATGTCTTCATACTGTGAAGGAAGAGGACTCCTACCAGTACCGGAGGGTTTATGTAATTGTTCATAAGGAACACACATTATGCACATATACATAAAGTTTGCTTGCTTTCGATTGTTACTGCCGTTTCCAATTTTTCCCTTGACAATCTATACAGCGAGCTCATGCATTATGCAGATCACACAAGGGGACAAGTTTGCTCTTTGAGGGGAAAGAGGAAAGCATGATTCCACAACGAATTATTATAGCACACATGCCACAATGTTGTTTACACATTCTCATATATTCAGAAAGAAAAGGCAAGAGACTTGCAATGATTGGAGTGGTGTTTCTTACTTTTCCCTTGCTTCCTCCATCTTTAATGTTGTTTCTTAGAGTTAATAAAAACACTTTTGTGGCAATGGGGGATTTATTTGCATTTCCATGCCATGTCTGTCTTTGTTTTCCTTTGAGTAAACATGAGTGCATCCCATGTGTAGTGCCCTCTCTTTCCTCACCCATCATCACTCTCTCCCCCTCCCCCTTTAGTCTAGCACTTATCTCACTTCTCCCTTGTGTAGATTATTTGTGGTGCCTCCTCTCCTCACCCCTCTTCACCCCCCACCCAATCACATGAAGCCTCCATATTTACACCCAGCTCTCTTCTCCCTCAAGCCCTAGTTTCTCCTCCCTCCTCTTTCTGGTAGTGTCATCCCCCCGCTACTCCTTTTGCATACTCCCTCTCTCATTGCCCGTTTGTGCTGCTCCCCATCGATGGAGCCCCCTCGGCCCCCAAGACTCCCATTCACTCAATGGTGCCATCACAGCAGCATAATAACTTTTAATCGGCAGTCCTCCCTGTGCTCACAGTGTTTCATTATGGCCTTGGCTCCGCTCCCTGGGCAGACGGTTGTGATTGTTGTAGGAGCGACTCTCAGTGAGCTTATGCCAGTCTTCTACTTGATTATAAGAAAAGAAAGAGTGAGCACATGAGGGGAGGAAGCAAGCGAGGTGAGAAAGATAAAGACAGAAACTGAGCAAATGACATATTTGCTCAGGGAAGAGTGGTCTGTAGAGTAGGAGAAAAAAAAGACAGAGGCAACAAATTATTAGAAAGAGAAACAGCATGTCACGCAGAGTTTGCTGGAGTTTCAGACTGTCAGCCAGCCTGCATGGCGAGCCAGCAATAGACGTCACCTTTGCTTTTAAAATAGTTAATCTGCTCCTAGAGGGACAATGACTGCTTTAAGTCCCTCGCTCTCTTCTAAGTCCCTCCCCTGAGCTAAAACCCTCTGAGGCACATTGCTCGGATTAGCTTGTGTTGTTGTTGCATCTCTTCGGCGCTATATAGTACCAGCCCTAGATGCAAATACATATTATATGCTGGAAAAGCCGGGCATATAAGAGTAAGATGCTTATATGTGAATAGAGGGTCGGAGTTGATACATTTGTGATTTGTTGGTGTGTATATAGTGTTAACAAGAAGAAAACATAAATCTGTTGATGTTAAAGCATAATGCAGTTTTGCTTTAAAACAACATACACAGTCCCATGGTTTCAGATGACAAGTCTCTTTTTATACTTGAATTAAAAGCAAAAAGAAAAAAAACTCAAATCAGGACTGATTTATAATCTAGGGATCTAACTTGTGTAGCTTGAAGTACAATATGTGCGTGTTTGTGAGAGAAGCAAGTAGGGTTCTCTTAAGAATAGTATGAGGTCTTGCAAATAAAGATCTTTGGGTAGTAGCCCAGTGGCTGTAATTTCTATGTCATTTCCCTCAGACTGTATTCATGCTCTGGTTAGGAGGGTCATTTTACTGTGACCCATCTTAAAATGGAAAACAGATGTGGTTGGCTGGTTTCTGATTGATATCATACTGTAATAGTACAGTATATTGTGGCATACTTAATTGCTACTGGAGATACTGTAATATCACAGCGATAATGAAATGAACTGTACTGACATATCCTGTTTTTTTTTGTTTTTTTAAGAGATTTTATCTCATACGGGTTTTAGATTATCCCGTCCATTTGGATTAGTATGATGTAGTGCACGCATTTTAATGATCTGGTTGTACACTTATGGAGTCACATGTAAATACATCATTCAAATCTGTGAACCCAGTACGCATCACACTGTTTGTTGTTTTTACATGGTTATATGCGAATAAAAGGTTTATATGGATTCAATGTTTTACATTTATTTGACTCATTTAATATTAGAATGTAGCTCTCAGTATGATGTTATCTTATAGTGAATTCCTGACTGGCTTAAACATAGTGCTTATGTTAATTTAATGTAAAATATCCTCCTCTTCCATGACAGCTTTTTTTTCTTTGAAACCTTTCACCTTTGACCTCTCTCCTCATACAACCCTCCTCCAGTGAGTTAACTGTGTATCCTTGTCTCATGCTATGCTGCTATGGCATGAGGGGATTAACTGCTGCTGCCTGTCATTGTTGTTCACCCAAAAACCAATAACATAAGCCAGTCAACACACACTGATGGGCAACAGTAGAGGGTCCATTTTAACTCACACAAGCACTTTTGTCAGCTTCAGTTTTTTGACAGATAGAAATGGTGTCAAAGGGCAAAATACATGTCTGAGCTTCAGAAAAGATGTCAGACGCAGTCATACCTGTATGTCCTAAAAGGCTTAGATTCAACATGACATAAAGATACAGAGAGTGCCTTTTTACCTGCTTGTTGCTCTACCCCCAGGAGAGAAAAAGCTTTGAACAAGCTTTACCTGCTGATTCAAGACAGGTGTTGGCCGTTGAGCATCTCCACTTACATTTGACAGAAAACCAGCTCTCCTATCTACTCACCAGTCATAAAATAATATTCCCCAATATGCCCATTTCAAATATTTAGACATGCAGGGACTAAGGCTGGAAGTCCTTGCCTCATCTACCTGAAAACCTACACTAAATTACCTCATAATCATCCCCAGTAATTGTCTCCGAACCTGTCAGTACGTGATTCTAATTCATCACATTAATATGCCACAAGAGAATGAGTCTCTACAGCATCATTTCACAGATGGCTTATCTTTGCAGAAGAAAAATAGAAATGAAAAATGAAGTCTCCTGCAATGCTGCACTGGCTTAGCTCCTTCAGAAGCTGCCGAACTGAAGTGACTACCAATTAACAACCCGATTTGAGAAGGAAACAAAGATAGTGGATGATTAGACATGCAGTATATGAATGTGTTTTACAGGTGCTAATGAATTCTGTCTATTATTGTTGAGGCTTTTATCTTTTACAAAGGTGCATTGAGGGGGATGCATGTAAAAACAGGGTTATAGCAGAATGAGAGGACACTAAAGTCACATCCTCAGTATTATAGCTTACATTTTACAGCTACACAGACATAACACATGAGTGAGTGAGTTTTGGCTGGTTTCTAGGCTGGTTGCTGTATTTTTCAGATTAAAGGTCTTAATGTACTAAATAGTTTTGTATTAATCCCCCAAAAACTCTATTGTGGAGTTTGGTGTAGGCTTTGAATCAACATTTGGGAAGATTAGAATAGCAGAAAATATAATGTATCAGTTAATTAGTTATAATTTAAAACATTTTTTTGGTGGCAACACTGGGGATTTGTATTTCATCCAAATATTTCTGAAATCCTGTTTGTTTCTAGTAACAGTATAACACTGTTCTTTCCCATGTAAGGAGTTCAGTTTAAAATTATTTATAGGCTGAAATGACTAATAATATGTATGTTATTTTCTAATTGAGGGTTAGTGTTAGTGTTGTCTTGATCTATGTAGATGTCATAAAAGCTTGTCTTTTGAATGAATGAATGAATGAATAAACATGCAGAGAACCTAGTACTGCTTCCTGTTGAGATTAAGTGCAGAAAAACCTATTAGTTGTATTGCTAATTATCCTATTGTTGCATTATCCTTCTACTACAGATTTAGTTAACACAGTTTTAAAGGTAAAGATGGTAATCCGCAGATCCTTCCTCAACAATCAGACTAGAGGATCCGTACGACTGCACTTTAGCTCATAAGTCAATTACACAAAGACAAAGTTTACAATTACAGTAGCAGGCTACTCTGAGATTTCTGTTTGAGGTTAAAGGAGCAGATTTTGAAACCCTCGAAAGAAACAGACACTAAGGAAAAAATACAAAATACAAATATACAAAAATAATGGCAATTTAATGATTGGTAAGTTTGTTATAGTCCCTTTCACAGTCATCTAGTCCTCTAAATTCTTGAGGAGTACTTTTGTTAAGCCAGCTTGATCAGGGTTTTAAACCCTACCATTGTCTGACAAGATAGCTCTTTTGCATTGTTTTTCGTTTAAAAATTGCATGTCAATGGAATTAAATGCACAAACAGTTAAAAGGTTTAAGTTACCGGATGAGCAACTTGATCCTCTTATGTCTTTAGGGGCCCTAACTCTTTCCGTAAAGCACAGATTTCATTGCTGTATCTAGCAGACTGTAAAGTTCTGTCTTCCGGGCTTTCTCTGTGATTTCGTACACGTAGAGGTGCATGTACGTGTGTGTGCTGCTTAGATTAGAGATGGTGGTGTTACTGGTTGTGATGGTTTGGATGGAATCATATCTGGATGGATGAAAGGAGGATTGGATGAAAGGGAGGGGCAGGTTACCCCGGGGGCTCATCAAAAGAAGACAGAATGAGGGAAATAATAAGAAAGAAGGGGAAAATCGGCGCCTATCCTCCTTTTTTCTCTCTGAGGCAAGTGTGACAGCAGCTGAAGCCTGCTTACTGTTGTTGCCTTTTAGCTGAGTGAATATTTGAACCCTGAGCAACCCTCTCCTTTTCCCTCTCCTCCTCTATCTCTTCCACCCTCCTGCTCCTCCTCGCTTATTCGTTCTGTCTTCAATTCCATTAAGTTGATTTACATTATTCAGACGAACTCATTAATCACATTTTCCACTGGATATAATCTGCTTGTCAATCTGAAACCTGGTGAGGGTAAAGGGAGGGTAGCAAAAAAAAAAAGAAAAAGGGGAGGAAAAAGAACATGTGAGGTAAGGAAAAATGAGTCAGACAGATGGATTCTGTTCTGCTGGAGGGTCACTTGGACAAAACAGCCAAACCAGTGCAGTTCACATGCGATTACGCTCATCTTTATAGATATTTTGTCTGTGTGAGGAGAGCCAGACTTGTGTTTATCTCAAGAGCCAGATGGACATGAGAGAGATAGAGAAACACAGAGAGAGGAAGCAAGAGGTAAAGACAGGGGGAAAGCCAGAGACGGGGGCAGAAATGGGAATAGAGAGACAAACTACAGGGAGAGAGAGAGAGAGAGATGTGGAGTTTGGGGGAGGTTCCAGCCAGTCTTTCAGTTGGTGATGATGAATTACTTTGATAGAGACAATCAGGATGAAATGTTAGTGTGAGTGTGCCAGAGGATGCAGTCACAGCCAGACTAAGTCCTCCTTTGGGGAAATGAGATGGTTAGTTAGAGCACACAGGCACACACACACACACACACACACACACACACACACACACACACACACACACACACACACACACACACACACACACACACAGACACACACACGCACACACACACACACACGCACACACACACACACACACACACACACACACACACACACACACACACACACACACACACACACACACACACACACACACACACACACACACACACACAGAGGCAAAGTACACACATGCATGCTTGCCCAGGATATATATTCATGCAACAAATCACTGAGGAAATAGAAGTTATATTTGCTGGCTGCATGTATACTGTATATTGCCGCAGCGAGAGAAGAAATGTATGAAATTCCACTGACCTTTGCACACAGGTAGGTGTGTGTACAGTGCAGTTTGTCTGGGTATTGTTTACTTCTGGAAGTAGAAGATATTCATACAGTGCACTGGATGCTGTGTGGGCTGCTGGGCTTGCCTACAAATCCATGATTTCAAATCTCAGGATGCACTGTCACAAAACAATTGAAAACCTTTGGGTAGCGATTGCTCCCATACTATCTCTATCTAATGAGGGCATTTTTGCAGTGTCCTTTTTTGCTTAAGGGATATAATTTTTCAAGTCTATCATGAAACAATAGTTACATGCCCAAATGAACACTGACACATGTTTTTCTTACTATAATCATTCCTGTTCGTACTGACCAGTAAAGCCCATTTTCCATTACATGGTACAAGCTCTACTTGCCTTTTTTGTTTTCCATCTGGCAAAAGTTGTGGATATTATCTGGTACGTAATTTTTTGTTATTTTTTTGACTCTCTCTCCTCGCTTGATCACCGCCTGCGCTGGCTCTCTTGCTCGCTCATGATCCTCAACTAAAAAATCTACAGCTGTACTTGAAGCATGGTATTCAACCATGAAGAAAAAACAACACAGTTTTCTCCTGTTGTTCTTTGTATTTACTGCTGCAAGAGTTGGATGAATGAGAAGGAGAAATGCAGAGAAGGAAAATGAAACTGAAACCAAGAGCATCTGTCTCTACAGTAAATCATCTGTTAAGTGTTTGATGGTTATTTATGCTTCAGAATGTAACCACTGTGAATTAATCAGAAAACAATGTTTTATTTTATTGTTTTATTTCTTATTCACGAGTTTTGTTCTCTTTACTATTACCTCTCCTCGACCACAGCAGCACTGTCTCACTCTCTTTTTCTCTCGTGTTTTGAGTTGGGAAGCCGACAACAAAGCCTACCTTTTAACATCAACAAACTAAGAGAAATGTCCTCCCCTTATCCTAAAGTGGTCCTAAATTGATTTGAGGGTACTTTCTTGTTTTATGAATGAAGTGGCACCAACACATAAAGCAGCTTTGCTTTTTGTGTTTGACCAATCAGCAACAGTCATCCCTGGAAACCCTGTTCTACATCGAAGGGGTAGTATCTGTAATGGAAAATGAAATCCAAAAAAAATGAAGGAAGTGGAGCTGAGTCCAGCCAGTGCCATTTAATAGAGACATGGCATAAGGGATTCCATTAAAATGCACTTTCTGTAAGTGATTTGGGACAAAATCCACAGTCCTCCTTCCGTACAATTAAAACAAACAAAAAAACGACTTTATTTGAAGCTAATATAAGGGCTTCAGTCATCAAAATTAGTCAATACAAGTCAATACCTTTCAAAGTCTCTGTCTCTTTAGTACCAAATTCCCTCTTTTTGTTATGATCAAACCACTGCAGCTGAACAGGAAAACACAGTCCATTGAGGCACAAAGAAGAAATGTTTAACTGTGGAATATATTCACTTCATTTTATCAAATCAGACTGCTGAAGCCTCATATTATCTTCAGATAAACTTTCAAATAAACTTTTGTTCAAAACAAGGACTGTGGATTTCATCCCCCATTATTCACATTGTAAGCACATTTGGAGGGTCAGTATAATCACAAGGAATGATTACTGCGAGCAAAACCTGTTTCAATATACATATGGGAACCTGATTATTGTTTTAAGGAAGAGATTGTGAACCTATACTTTTACAATGCTGAATCTTCTAAGTGGAAAAATGTTGGCTGGTAGATTTTTCCACTACTATTTTTTAATAAAACAAGCAAAATCATCAGTCATGTGGAAATGACAAAATAAAGCTGTACAGTGGTCATAAATCAGTATCTTCCAGGTATCAATCATTTAGTTTTGACAACCTGGCATTGCTTTCTTTTTGTCTCTTCTAAATACAGAAGTGTTTGAGACAAAAAAAGCCACCCCCCCAACTGATTCATCAAACTCAACAGTGGACTTACATGATAACTCTTCATCCACTGAATAAACAGTCATGATAGATGTGTCTGCTTAACCAAAAAAGGACACTCTTCTGGCTCATTTCCCCCTCTCCCAAATCCACCCCTTCTCTAGTACACTTCAGCAACCATTTCCTAACTTCTCTTTAAACTCCCTCCTCAGATCTCTCCATGAACTGTGGGAGCGTATAATTAAGAGAAGCCGATTTAAACCGTTTTATACCTGATGTGCTGTAGGTTTGTCTTCTGGCAGTCAGTCAGGCAGACAGAGCAGAAGACAGACAAAGAGGAAGTAAAGAGGATGGTAGGATTTTTTTTTTCTTCACGGTTTTGATTGAAAGGAAGCTGTAATCTTGGCATTAGCCTAACATCACGGTGAGTGGGCTCGGCAAGCTCAAGTTTCCCTTGGTGCCTCAACTGTGTAAAACTTGGGAGCTGCAGGTAGGCACACGCCCACCATCTGAACGACTGACTGTAACACAACACCTGCAAGGGCAAACTCATAACCACATGCACATCGCACAAATATGCACAACAGCCCATCACTGCAGTCTCCTCTTCACTCACTTCACACCCCATCCTTCATTATCACTCAGACTGAGAATAACAGGTCAGGACTGTTGCTCTCTACATCTTTAGTCTGGCTCCCCTTGCTTTTATTTCCCCCTCCTCTGTCCTTACGCTGACAGGAAGTCATAAACGCAGGTCTTTAGAAGTTGCCAGATTGGGGTAATGTTAGAGGTTATAAGGTTAAGATGAAAGCCAGAGGAACTGGTTGAGGATTTTAGCAGAAGCCTTCCGTGTGGCGTATTCTTATAAACTGTAATGGCTGAAAATGGCTGAAACAGAAAAAGCCACCCCACCTCGCAAAACAAAAAACACACAAAAAAAGTAATAAGAATTTGTAAGCGTGAAATGGGAGGCTGTTAAAGCTTTTATCACTTGAGAGGAACAACACTTAGTGAATTATGGTGTGAAAAAGAGAAAATAGATAAGGATGAATAATTGTGTCCTCCACCTTCCAGATTGCAAGTTCTCAGCAATTATGCAGTGTTATCATCAGGTTTTTCTTCCAGATCACTGCTTATTTGTAGTCTGAAAATTACACTACTTTTACAAGTTCCACTTCCTTTGTTGACTGATCCTGAATGGATTGTGTGTATTCTTGATCATACATGTTTTCCATTGTTGTGTGGGTGAAATACTGAAATTCAAGATGTCAGCCTTGATGAATAAAGAAAAAAAGCTGTTTTTTTTTTAATCACAAAAGTTAATCTGAATTCAACTATATGGTTAAAAAGGTTAATTCACTGACTGTAGGACAGCCTAAACCTATTCAGTCGATTATGTAGACTTTTAATTGCAGTTAAAATATCAAAATACCTTTTTTTCCAGGACCCAGAAACTTTAGTTTAATATATATTGTGGGTTTTATCTTGTCATTTTTTGTCCTCTCAATATATGGAAAAAGTGAGCCATGTGCTCTTTCATCTGTTGTCTATTCCTTGAAAGCTGCTAGTCTGCTTTGGCCTGGCCCAGTCCAGCTCAGCTCAACTCCCACAAGGGAAATTTACAGCCATGATGTATAGCCCCAGCCGCTGAATTAATGCAACATTTCCATTAGAAAAATTGCATGACACAGCTGATATGAGAAGTCAGCGATCACAAAGATGCTGTGACACAGCATGGAAGATTACTTATCGGAGAACTGTCATCTACGCTTTGCTGAAATTTGTGACGGGAGACAAAGACAGCAATATACTGTACGTTCCCCTGGAAGTAGAGATTTGCGGGAGTGAGATGCAGAGAAGGATCTTAAACCCTCTCAATGTCTCATGTTAAACTTGAAATAAATTATAACACAAATGTCAATGAGGTTTCTGCATTTTCCAACTGTTTGACAATTGAAAGGAGTTGATTCAGATGTAATTTCATACTACTTTCCACCAGTTAGTATGTGAGTTTGAAGTCTCTGTAGTACACCCAGTTTTCATTGTAACCGTACACTGTAATTACAGCATAATTACTGTGCATATGAGAAACGATGACATGAGCACTGCTTCAAACAGCTGTAAACACAAGGTCAGATTCTCTTTGTCTTCACGCCATACTGAACCGCATTATCTTATTTCTGTCTTCATTTTATTTTCTCCAGTAAAATATCTCTTTGTGACAAGACCAGGACTTGTGCATCTGTTTCGAAATGACCTAAATTAGCAAATATTTTTAGTTGTCACATGTTGTTATATTTACAATTAGCATGTGTTCAGTAATTTTTGCTAATGCCACCCAACCAGCAAAGCGTTTAAAGTGCTACGGGCACTTGCATTAACATTACATAATTTACAGTAGGCTACAACAGCACGAGCATCAGGAGAATTGCATTTTTCCCCCAAAGTTGAACACTTAAAAAAAAAAAACTTGATTCACTTTTATACTGTAGTTTTATACTCCAGAATAAATGAACTAATGGTGCTGCAGAGCTGCTTCTCTGTATTGATTTGATGGTCTTGTAATAAAGAACATACCCCTCTTGTGGCACCAGTATTCATACAGTTCATTACATGAACCTAGTATTCAGTGTTCATTAAATTATGCTTCAGTGCCTGTCATGCAAAGGCTGTCAGTTTTATAACTTTTGACATTAAAAGCATCACATTCTAGTCACAGCTTGTTGCTATGTTAATTATTGTCAAATGATGATGTATTATATAAACAGTACTTATAAACACATATTAAGTTAAGTGAGGTTAACTAATAATCCAATCCCATGTACGTACAAACCTAAAGGGATTGTGTTTGCATGGCTCATAGTTAATTGTTAAAGGATAATTAGCCTAAGCTATTAAGTAGACTTCGTAGTAAATGGCGTCAGTATCTTGCATAATTTATTTTTTACATTGATTGTATCGCAGGTTTCATATATATAGGCCATATTAAGGTCATAAACTATATTATTTTTTGACAATTAATGAACAATATTTACTTCAATAACCTATGTAAATGTTAATATTGTCCAGTATAATTGTTACATCGTCAGGTTGCCACTGAGCAGGTGCTTGCCTGTTGCTATGTCATGAGACGTGTTTTACAGCTGGCAAGCACAGACATGCTAGTCTACAGCATTGTGGGCATAGTTACACACTAAGATGTATAATTGCGTTAATTGGCTTGGCTCTAATCAGGTTTACAGACAGAGACATTGTTTTCCTGAAGGATTACATGCTTTACATCACTTCTCTTGTGTATCTTTCTTTTAAAAAAATATCTTCTCTCGTATCTTCTATTTCTGATTCCTCTCATTTCTCTGCCTTTCCTTCTACAGTGTAATTTACCGGAGGTTGAACCAAAACACAAACAGCAATTAGCTTTCAACAGTGTTTTTTTCTGAGTTTATAACTATGATACGTCCTGAATTGTGTTACTTCATCTGGTAACATAATGGTAATGGTAATGATAGTCACCACTCTGCTGCAAACTGACAACATTTATTTGCAATAAGATGTAGCGCATTGCTTAATACATTTCCTTTTCACACAGTTTGTTTTCACGCTGCCAGAGCGTCCCAATGATCTGCCTGCTGGAGGATTGTCATCTCGTTCATTAGTTTGGAGCTGAATGCTAGCTGCATCACTCCTACAATATGTTCAGCGGAGATAACAATATTCAGACAGATTCATTCTGTACATTGGCAATACAACAGCTACTGTGGTGTAATGTGTTGTCAGTCAGTTACTGCGGCCTTGTGCAGCGGCAGGATTGAATGTCCTGGTTTATCGGAGATGATTCATAATGCTATTGGATATGATGCACTAACAGAAAACAAGATACTCTGTTATCAGTATCACAATATCACAGGCTAACACAGAATGTAATTGTATTTAGTTTATTCCATCCTCCATTATAAATATGTGTTTCCTGTCATAGACGACCATGGAGAGAAACAGGGTCTGTGGGATGAGGTTTTATTCTATTCTGAAGATGTACTCTGCATTTAGTTGCAGGGCGGGAAAGGGAGCTAGAGAAGAAAAGCAAAGAGAATGAGAAAATGAAATGTACAGAGACTCAATGAACAAGTTGGTGCGTACTACGTGAAAAGGAAAGACAGACTGATAATGAGAGAGACTAGGAAAGTGTGTGATAGTGATGTGCTTTGCTCTCCCCCGACCCGTGGCCAGCACATTACCTTAATAGAGATTAGCATCATGCTCAGTCAGATCTGATAGGCCCTGTTGCTGTACAACGGAAGGCCAGCTAGCCAGTTATCAGCGAGGACACAGGCTCGATCACTTAGCATAATGGAACTTGCATCAAATGAGCTGGGAGCTCAACAAGAAAAATGCCATTAACAGATCGGAAATTATTTTCTGTGATGGTAAAACAGAAAATCATGGTACATTTGCAGAGTTTATAAATGAAAAAGATGTATGCTATATCAAGCTTCACCACATGGCATGATATATAAGCTAGCATGGCATTTTTATGGCTTTTCTTAGACACACACACACACACACACACACCAACATATAACTGATGATACATGTATGCTGCATTGCATTGCAATGACTAAAAATGCAGCATTGATGGATTGTTGAAATATGGAACAACATGCTGCAAAGCTTGCTGAGCAGCAGAAGTGAGAGGATTGCGTAAGGTACGCAGTGAGGCCTAGATAGACATGTTATCACACCTTGTAAAACTCTGAAGGACACCTATTATGAAGAAGCGGGAGTCTGTGAGATGTGAAAACTGTACCAGATGGATACAACAAAAACAGCAGAAAACCATCACACCTCTCATTCAGTCCCTAAAGGCCACCTTCTTATATCCTGTGTCTGCTTTTCCAGTTTAGTTGCGAGGAGAGGGAAAGAACGCAACAAAAACAGCTGCATAAGTTGAGTGACAAAGCAAATGCAAAAAACACAGTGCATGTACATATATAGTCTTGTCGTTACAAAGCGAATTCTTGGAAGCACTGAGTTGAACTTTTCTGCCAGATGTCTTGTCATCTCTACCACAGTGCTTTGCCACAAGGCTGCTGTCTTTTCATTAATGCTTTTCTGCCCCTGGCCAAGAATAGAGGTCATATCAGTAGGATACATATGATTTTCATGGATTCATACATCCAGGCTTTATTGATTAAAACTTTACGCCTATTTAGTCAAGGTCCAGCAAGGATAAAAATTTCCATTTCTTTCCTCCAAATGTTCTTGAGCCGGTTACATCCATGGTGAAAAACCACTTAGTGAGCCGCCATTGAATATTGACTTTGAGACATTTCTCATTTACAGCCGGGGCCTGTCGAGGAAAAGGGTCCATGCTGCTCTCAGGCCAGAATTACAGCTATTGTTTTATTGATTGCTCATCTGCTTTTATTTGTGGGAAAACTACCCCAGGAACACTGCGTCCCTCTGCTACTTCTCCCATATTCTTCTAAATACTAATTTCTGCAGGGACTCAAAGAACTTATGCATGAATTGCTGTGAGTCTATCAAGCCTCCCCTCTTCCCGTTAGTGAACCAGTTTTTTTCCCTCTTCTAGAAGTTACATAAAAAATCATTTTAGGGTTCATGCATTTTGGATTTGGAAATACTTAGCTTGGGACAGACAGAAATGGATTTCTCTGTTATGCTTCTCCCTGCTGATGGCTTAACTGATGTTTACTGAGGACGAAGGCCCGAGGAGGATTTGCTTAACCCCTTCCTTGAAGTCTCATCAGGCCCTATATTTAGTTCATATTGTATCAAATTCACATTTCTAAACATATCGTCATATGTTTCAAACCCCAAGCTGCCTAATTTCAAGTATTACTTGACTCACCAACCTTACAGGCTGGAAGTCGTAGGTCTCTATTATGAATAAGCATAGCATGACATGATGCAGCATCGCCTGAAGACACCCAGGCACCCTCAAGGCAGTCGGCCTTCAAAAAAGTGAGTTTCCAAGTAAAATGTGCATTATACCGTGTGACAGTTTCAACACCCCATCACTGCTCCACAGGGTGCTGTGCTTCAGTTATTCCAGCATCTCTTTTTCTATCTCTCTCTCTCTGCGGAGTTAATGTGGCATTTAGCTCAGTGACATTCTGAAGTTTTTTTACTGCTATTTCTTCTCTGCCACACCTCAGGAGAAACGCCAATCCCGGTTTGTATCGCTCAACTCATATTCAACACTAGGCGGGTGATCTTTACTCAAACGACTCTCAAACGACCAACTACTGTTCTGTGCGGATAGACAAAAGTACAGCCTTATGTTACAGAGTAAAGGGATAAATAGGGTGATGTCAAACAATCAGAAAGGCAAGCGGAGTAGCATCAGACCAAAGAGATAATTTGATCAAAAGAGAGACGGAGACGGAGACGGCCATGTGCTACCAAGCATGTCCTTATCAGCAGCAATTTTCTCTGCTTTGCCCACACAGCTCTGTATCAGCTGCTTCCAGATTGATTAAGTTGCCCTGCTTGTATCATCGCGAGCAGTGATTGACAAGACTGGGAAAGGTTCTGATATTTAAATGTGTAACCTCGTTCTTTTTTGGGGTCAATCTCTTAAGCACTAGTTGATTGTATGTGTGTGTGATGTGTGAGCTGGGCTTTGTGTTTGTGTGTGTGTTTGTGTGTGCATGTGTGAATGTGACTGAGCGGGGGCTTGTTTTGATTCATAAACACTTCTTTTAGACGAAGCCAGGGAGCAGTTTGCACCGCACTCACCTTTTTCTTCTTTGCCGCCATTCTTGAGGAGATGAAGAGAAGTGAAAAGAGAATTACGAGGATAAAGGGAGCAGAGACAGGGAGGAGAGACAAAGATATCATAACAAATGTTTTCATTAAGTCTGTGAGAGATAGTACGGGAACATAGGGGACAAATGGGCAATGTGGGCATGAAAAACAACTAGTGAAAAAGAGAGAAATAAAGAGTATTCTACGGGTATATAGATGCATGATATTTCCCTTAAGTAATTATATTTTTATTCTAATTTAAGACCATGTAACCTACTCTTTGTCTCAACATTCAGCTATAAAAGTTTTTCCAGAGTAATTTTGGGAGCTTGTCTCAGCCCCAGTAGCCTAACAGGCTCTTGACCTACTTTTTAAAAACAATGTAGTGAGTTGTAGGTAGTTATCTCCTCTAATCTTTCTGCGCGGCTGATTTCTGCTGGTGGCAGGGCTGGTGTGATGTCAGTTTACTTTGGATCATTCTCAGACAGAGAACAACCATCAACGTCCTCTCCCCCTCCCCTCTCTACTTTTCTATCTTTTCCTCTCCCCTGCTCTCCCAGCCTCTTTGCATTCCCGTCACACTTTTTCCATTTAATTCTTTTTGTTTCTAAATCTATGGTAATTTGCTGCAAAAAGTGTCCTCGATACAAAAAAGAATACCCACTGCTTTGTGGTAGATAATTGTTTTTAATGAATAAGACGCACAGAGGCATGTCCAGGCCTAATAGCTTTCAGATCACAGAGGTAGAGTTATAAAGATAGCAGCTTATCTCCAGTCAGTGAATGTCTTTGTGAGGTTGCTGTTGTTCCAAGTTGGCGCTTTGCCTCTGTTCTCTTGCTGTTCTTCTGTCTCTGGTTCCCTCTGGTTCCCTCTCGTCTTTTTGAGTCTTCTTTGGCTCACTTCCAGAATCAATCCGTCACCTCTTTAAAAGGGAGACGTTCTCGCATTTGGGCTTCTGTTTCAATAAAGGGAGTACAGCGACAGGGTGCCTCATTCATGTCCGCTTCATTGTCTTTTAATAATCAAACCATGATTGATTACCTCCATGCAGACATTCATTTGAAAGCAACATCTGAGGGAGGAAAAATTGGGGAGGAAAAAAAAAAACACCAGTATGCTTTTTGATAGCTCAAGGACTGTTTATGGGAGTGTGCATGCAAGTGTGTGTGTCTGGATTTGTGTGCTTATATTGGATGCTAGTTTGGCTCTTGTTCTTAGATAGACAGGCAGGTTCTTCCCTCTCCCTCTTTGTCCATTCCCTTTCTCTTATCATAGCCTCCTGGGTTCAGGCAGACAGCTCCTCCTGTCTTTTCTCTCTGATTTATCAGGCCAGGGCTGACATGTGTAAACACCTGCCAGGCTATCCACCCCATTTGGGAGCCCTAGGAGGTTGGATGTGTTCCATTTTATATCCCCATATGGTGGATCAATGCATTATTCTCACCTTGCTGTCTTTCCAACCTTCTCTGCTTGGTCGTCTTCTCTACTTTCACACCTCACCCCAAACCCAATTTCCTCCAGACTCTCTTAACCCTCTCTTTCACAGCCTGTCTGTCAACAGGTGTTACTATATAAAAAGAGGACAAAAACTGTGTTAGGTTTAGCAATACAGTATTTATGTGGCTGAGTTGTAAAAGTGTACGGTTTTAGTGTGGTCTGATGTTGCGGGTGTTGTGTTCGCACCTGTGTGCGAGGTGTGTTTCTGCTCTGTAACACTGTGAGATTGTCACACAGCAGAAACTTCTGAAGTTGCTGGAATTACCCGACCGCCATTCAACCGCCTGTAAAATCACACAGCTTTTATTCAGTTCCAGCAACCATAAAAAGCAGTTTGACAAACAACATAAAGATGAAATATTACTTTTTCTCACAGACATCTTATTCACTTCTTTAATTTATGTTCAAAGGAATCAGTGCAACCAACTACTACTTCTCTCTATTAAAGAAATAGTTGACAGTAAATGTTGACAGTGAGCTCCGTGGATGATCATGTGTACCAACGACAAATAGGTTTCCTAATAAATTGGTTAAACCAACCAACACAGAATTCCTGAAATTATATAAAAACAAGATCACACTCTGTAACATATCTGTTATAAAATTCCAATCAAAGATACAAATAGCATCTGGCTATGATTACCGATACGTTACAGCACATTACCAGTTAGCTACCCCTTCTCTTTGGCATTCCTGTCATCTGTAAACCCTTCAACACCAATCTGTGGACATTACCCAGACTGCCAAATATAAACACAAGCAGGCTGTAGTTGTATCAAAGCTGTCAGACAGGATTTAAAATAAACTGCTACTTCGCTGTAAAAACCTTCATACTTCCTTATAGTTCCTCCACGCTAGACTATGATAATAATAAAAAAAACACTTCCAATCAGACAAGCCTCTATTGTTCTCAGTAATGTCAACGACACGTCTGAAAACATCAAATTCACTATTGCACAATTTGATCACAAGACATACTAATGTCTGAAGATGGAACACACAGCTTGTGTATGTCCTCAACACGCAGGTCAACCATCCTGCGCAGCTGTGCTATGTAAAGCCACATATATACATAGCAGCTATTCAGAATATGTGACAAGGATTTAGTAACTGATTGATGACCATGAAGAAAACAAACACAAACACATGGAGAAGCATCATCAACAGGTCTGCTCTGTTGTAATTAAATGGCAGTCTCTCACTTCATCGCACAGTTTGATGGATAACACAGCGGGGGCCTTCAGGAGAAAAATAGCTGGGACCATCTTAGCATTAAGTGTGTGGATGTGTGGATGTGTTTGTGTGTGTGTGTGTGTGTGTGTGTGTGTGTGTGTGTGTGTGTGTGTGTGTGTGTGTGTGTGTGTGTGTGTGTGTGTGTGTGTGTGTGTGTGTGTGTGTGTGTGTGTGTATGTCTTTGTCTGTCAACAGACCAGGAGAAGTTGATTCATGCTTTCATCTCCAGTAGACTCGACTACTGTAACGGTCTTCTGACTGGACTCCCACAAAAAAACATTAAACAACTGCAGCTCATTCAGAACGCTGCAGCTCGAGTTTTAACCAGAACAAAGAGATCAGAGCACATTACTCCAGTTCTAAAGTCTTTACACTGGCTCCCAGTCAGCTATAGAATAGATTTTAAAGTTATGCTACTGGTTTACAAATCACTGAATGGTTTAGGTCCAGAATACATGAATGACATGTTAGTAGAATATAAACCCAGTAGAGCTCTGAGATCTACTGACTCAGGTCAGATAGTGGAGCCCAGAGTTAAGACTAAACATGGTGAAGCAGCTTTTAGCTGTTATGCTGCACACAACTGGAACAAACTACCGGCAGAACTGAAATCAGCCCCAACTGTGAATATTTTTAAATCCAGGTTAAAAACACTTCTTTTCTCCTGTGCTTATGATTGAGCTCTTTCAAAGCACTTTAAATTTTAATCTTTCATTTGCACTCTATGTCCTTTTAATGATTTTAAAGCAAATCATTATTTTATGCTGCAATCTTATTTTTAATGCTCTATTATAGTATTTTATTTCTCTCTCTTTCTATGTTTCTGTACTTTGTCTTTATTATTAGAGAGTGTGTGTGTGTGTGTGTTTGTGTGTGTGTGTGTGTGTGTGTGTGTGTTTGGGGGGGGGGGGGTATGTATGTGTTGGATGATTGGGTTTTATTTTTATTTCTCAAATTCCATGTTTTTTCAATTTTTTCTGTTAAATGTTTCTTTTATGTAAAGCACATTGAGTTGCCACTGTGTATGAAATGCGCTATATAAATAAAACTGCCTTGCCTTGCCTTGCCTTGCCTTTGAAAGAGTGTGTCCAACATTGCCAAAGCATGTGTGTCTCAATCAGTGCTTATAATTGCACTTAACTAGACTGACAAACTAAATAACGGGTAACATTTCGTTCTTTTTCCCAGGTGAGGCCCACTGTGGTTGACCGTGTCGCTCTAATAAATGTGTGTTATTGTGTTTGTGTTTTAGCTCCAGGTACCTTTTTGCTAACATGTTGATGCAACAGCAGCAATAACATCATTAGGCCTCATCATGTGTTTATTATTAAAGCCAATGTAGTTTGGATTGGCTGCCCCCATGGGGCTGCTCAGTCTGGGGAGAGAAAGTGGATGTATATATGTATGTGTGTGTGTGTGTGTGTGTGTGTGTGTGTGTGTGTGTGTGTGTGTGTGTGTGTGTGTGTGTGTGTGTGTGTGTGTGTGTGTGTGTGTGTTTGTTTGTAATTGCTTGTCTGCTTCAAGTTGTCAGATGTTTTGTATTGTTAATATAGTTTGAGTTTATGTGTGTGAGTTTTGTGCTGTGCTTCTTGCAAGGATAAAAGTGTGTGTGTGTGTGTGTGTGTGTGTGTGTGTGTGTGTGCATGCATGTGAGTATAGTAATTCATAAGATAGGGGGTTATGTAGAGGGATTCTGGGAGGTCCTTGTGTCTTTATTACCTGCTGGTGGCCTCCTGCCAGCATCCAACTTTATTAACTCTCCCCTCTCTTGCCTTTCTGCATTACACACAACCAGCTACTTTATCACTGAGATTGTGCAGGAGGTGTAAGGGAATAGTAGCTAAGGTTCTCAAAATGTTATTATCTATTAAAAGCCTGAGAAGGAGGCACAGGGCTCCTCTGTTACTCTCTATGTCTCCTCTTTGGTTGTTTTTGAAGGAGAGCTTTTACAGGAGCGGAAATCCACACACTTCACTTCCACCTGCGCAAGTGGCTTTTGGTAGTAGGGAATTTATTGTTGGAAGTTAGAGCACATGTTTAATCCTTGATTCCTGGATACCTGATGTAGGATTTTAGATCAGGATTTAACACACACATGCACACACACATAGACAGAATCACACGTTCACACAAGGAAGCAATTTGCTCTTCCACAAAAAGAGCGTAATTCTGTAAAGACAGACTGTGTCTTGCTCTCTCCTGTTACTCATGTGTGGCAGCTGGTAATAAAAGGGCCATTGGAAGGCTTAGGGTTTTACTTAAGTCATTTTGTGCTCAATTTATTTTGTGTATCACAGGAGGCAGTGTACCCCATTGATATAGATGGAAGATGTGCGTTGCCTTCAGCAGCTGCTGATTTTCAGCACGTGTAAGATAAATGTCTTTTGTATGATTAATCTCCTGAGATTCATTTCAAAGAACAAGAACAGTACAAGCATCATCATTTATATGGAGCTATTGTAGTTTCATATTTGACTCTGACATAATCAAGTCCTATATCTAAAAATATGATTAGAGAATTATTCCCATTCATTAGACTAAGCTGGAACTTGTTTTCTTCCTCAGTACATCCTCCATTTATCATTCACTGTCTGTCCAGCTCCTTCAGGGCAAACCTTGCTGCCCCTTGCCACTTACTTGCTCATCAATCAGTCGATTACTGGAGGACTTCCGGGTCAAGGTTCAGGAGAGAAACACATTTCAGTCCTCTGTAGAGGTTTGCTGGACTGTAAAGAGAGAAGAAAAAGAGTGCCAGCCAATTTTTATTTAGAATTCGGACAAAGTCAGAATGCACAGCTGAAGTGTAGCTCAGTCAACCCTCACTCCATGATAAGCGTGAGGGTGAGGGAAAATCCATTTTTGTATTTTTTTCTCTTCATAAAATATAGAGAGCGCTACAAAAAACAATCTAAGGATAAGAGGAATAGGCCAAGCAGTGAGAAAGAAGGGAGGGGAACGGAGCAGCGTGTGAGATCAAGGTTGTATCCAGGCTTTAGTATTGGTATTCTCCTCAGTGTTAAAGTGATTCTCCCAGTGAATAGTGTTTTCATTCCTCTCCTGAATGAGATTCACAGGAGCATGGAGAGAGAGGGAGAGAGGAAGAGAGAGAGAGAGAGAGAAGTAGAGAGAGACATGACAAAGAAAAGAGAAACTAATTCCCCCTCCTTCCCTCCCTCTCTCTCTCTCCCTCTCCTTTCTCCCCCCCTGTTCGCACCCCCCCTCTCGGACATACAATAGCGAATGAAAATACAGCGTGGGATAAACAACTTTTATCAGACTGTAGCAAATGAAATTGAGTATTTTATTCAATTCCCCATCCCTGAAGCATCCCCTACTTTATCTACCGGGCTACATCTCACCCCTGCAGCTTCAATGGAAAAAAAAGAAGAAGAAGAAGAAGGTGCTTTATGCAAATTAAATGCTTTATTCTTGATTAGATTACCAACGCAATAATTGTCTTAGATGATTTATGGGTGTAATTTGTTGCCACAAACAGCAGAAGGAAAAGCTCAGTTGCCATGGCATGTGCAATGAAGACATTACATCAACACAATATAGGGGCATCTGCTATAAAAACCACTTCAGTGGGCACATATACATTACATTAGAAAATTAGCTCGTTAAAGATGCAATTTTTTACAAGATTTATGATAAATAATCAAGGAAATAACACCCAGGTATTTCTTTTCCAGGAAATTGGCAATGCAACAGCCTTACAATGAGAACAGTGTTGGTATTTAAGTTAGACTCCCAAGTGCAATGAGAACTGAGATGAGGAGGAAAGGAAAGAAAGGGCAATCCTCCAGGTGGCTCTTTAACCATTGCTGAGGTAAAATGGAGAGTTCAGTAGCCACACTGATGCACCATTTTAGCCCGCAGTAGTCATCGGTCTGTAGAAGTTAGGATGTGGGATTGCTACTCTAGTAGGAGACTGACAAGTGGGAAATTAGGTACTTGCCACGCCATCCCGCCACATCTCCAGGTACTGCAGATACTTTACAGCAAGCTAATCTCAACAAGAGCTCTCCCATTTCACTAAGAACCTGTCACACATAGACAGAGGGAGAGGCACAGAGATCTTCTCTGCCTGACATCGATCTATGACGCATATTACCACCCTAATCCATTTAATTCTGTTTCGCTTGCAACGTGGCCCACTTGAGTCATCAAAAATGCATTTATAAATATATCTCTGACAGATTGCAACGGGCCGTGCAAAATGCACAAACAGCTAATTGAGGTGGACTTGAACTTGTTTGGCTGACTCTTTTCTTTTTCCGCCTCCTCTCGTCTTCCCCCTGGTTTCTGTGTTCTTTGTTTCACACAAAGAAAGCAGAAACCGAGTAATTGAGGAAGCAGTCAGGTGAAAACAGATTTGTTTGACAAACTTTGTTTTTTTCCTTCCTGCCTTCCCTGTCAATTTCCCTTCATCCATCTCCTCCCTGCTCTCACTTGTCTAACACTTCTGTCTCTCTTTGTACAGGCTTAGGTAAATCTGTAGCAGAGGACCAACAGCAGCAGCAGCAACAGCAGCAGCGTTGGTGCGACCATGAGGTCAGAGGCCTTGTTACTCTACTTCACGCTACTGCACATAGCCGGGGCGGGCTTCCCCGAAGACAGTGAGCCTATTAGTATCTCACACGGCAACTGTGAGTATATACTTTTATTTCTGTCTTTCTTTCTTTCTTTCTTTCTTTCTTTCTTTCTTTCTTTCTTTCTTTCTTTCTTTCTTTCTTTCTTTCTTTCTTTACTTCTTTCTTTTCTTTCTTTCTTTCTGTCTTTCTTTCTTTCTTTCTTTCTTTTTTCTTTCTTTCTTTCTTTCACCTGTTTCCCCTCTCATATAAAAAGTCCTCCTTCACTCTGTGCCTACACTCTTTTCTTCTCTTTGTCTTCCACCTCTTACCCCATTGCAAATCCCCATATCACTATCTCTCTCATTTGTTCTATCCTTTTTCTCCTCAACATCCCTCTCAACCCTTGCTTCCTCTGCAACCCCCCATCCCTACGCTGACTGCATTGTGAAGGCATGGAGTGTAATTTGGCGCCGAAGGATACAACCCTCTACACACACTAAAATGAGGACTTAAAACAGCATTTGAAACGGAGCCCACCCCACATCAAAGGATAATCCGCTATTTTTCTGTTGGGCTCCTAATGCTGTGTGTGATAGTGTAAACACTGTGGCAGGCTATATAGATATGGTCATTGTTTCCTCTGTTTCTCTCTCTGTTTTTCCTTCTGTCCTGCCTCGTCCCACACTCTCTGGGTGTAACGCTGTACCTCCTGGCCAGGAGAGCTAAAACTGTAGCCAACCAGCCTCACATAGACCTGCCCCTCTATCAGACTGTTTATTCAAACAAAGCGCTTTCATCCAAAGCCACTAACAATAGAACGATTGCACGGTACAGTGCAGCACATTGTTAGACTACAATTTATGGCCACAGTAAGAGCTAAACCAACAATTGTGGTGGAGTTTTCTAATCCAGCTAAGACACATGGGTTAATGTTTGACCCAAAACCCGTGGGACAACTGACAAAAGCTGTGAAATGCATGAAGTCTAAATTCCTGAAGGTATTATGTCAGTATCACACCTGCATGGGTTAATTGTTTAACTGGTCTCTTTTCCTTGCAGACACAAAGCAGTATCCGGCGTTTGTAGGCCACAAACCTGGCAGGAACAACACACAACGGCACAAACTGGACATCCAGCTCATCAAGATCATGAACAGGACTTTATACATTGCTGCCAGGTACGTTTACACTGATATCAGAGGAATGGTGGCATATGACAATAGCTATGTAGTCTTTTTTCCCATAATCAGGAGAAATACAAATACTGAAGAAAGACAGATTGATAGACAAGGAGACTTTTGTTTGGGGAATAAAAAGAACAGGCTTCTGTAGTTTAAGATTAATTAAGATGAGCAAATGTGGTTCCACCAGGATCATTGAATCCTTCATCATGTGCTGATTAAAGTTTCAGTTATGAATTATTCTCATCAACTGTTGCCACCTGAGGATTCAAAACAGTGAGCATGTGATCCCATTTTTCCTTGATAATGTCTGAGAGCTGCAGGATATGCAGCAGTCAGGCTATTGAACTGAACTTAGAAGCCCTGCAGTGCTGTTTTCTTTAAAGTTTTGGGAATCAAGAGGTACTAATTCAGAACAAAATGCTGAAGCTTTAAAGCACTTTTCTGTATGGCAGTTTCCCTTCATTATCTCCCAAACTCATTTTACCTCGAAAGATGTCCCTCAAGACTTGTGCCACAGTGTACACATGCACTCTGCTGATGTGCCCTAATCTAAAGAAAAAGAGTTCCCAACTTTTCAGAATTTGGAACTTAAATGCACCATCGCCATATGTGTTTTACACTTTATATGGAAAACTACCTTAATAGACATTCAGAGTTGTCAAAAAACAGTAGCACACTTTTATACGCAGCATGGTTACCCTCACAAATCGATTCTAAAAACTCTTTGTTTTTTTTGTCTGGTTGTTTTCTTCAGTGTCTGTTACCGGCCTTTATTGGCTTCTGTCTATCTGTCAATGTGTTTTTCACCTGTACATCTTTATTTCTGTGTGACTCAACTTTCAGATAATACAGCTCAATTACACCATCTGGAGCCACAGAGAAAACCGATATTGATTTTGTCATCTCCCTTGTTGCCAGTATTTTAAAATTGTTCATAGTCCTTCACCTCACGGCAAATTGAACTGGGAAAAGTCAGTACTATGTCCAAATGCATCAACAGGCAGGTTTTTACCTTCAATGCAGGTTTTAATGTGCAGTATGACGTTACGGCAGAATTGAAAAGATCTCAGTAAAATGGATCTTTATCTGCTTGTTTTGTGCCGTACATGGCTAATTGAGTGGCAGGCTTGATTGGATACTGCTGAAAGCCACAATAGGGGTCTTTCTTTGTTTTCCTCCCAAGCATGTCAAATTAAGTGGCTGAGGGAGGCTGCAGCTTTAAGTGGCAGAGCTTTTTAACATATCTGTGGTCATTAAGAAGAAGTGTGTGGAGAGTGAGAAAGGAAACAGAGCGAAAAAGGAGAGTCTGTGTGTGTGTGTGTGCGTGTGTGTTTGTGTGTGTGTGTGTGTGTGTGTGTGTGAGGGAGTGTGTGTGTGTGGGACGCCAGAGACTTTGGTCTGCCTCTTGCCCACCTGCTCCACATGGGGTGGCAGGGGCCTGAGGGGTAGGGGAGAGAAATGAGACACAGAGGGTTTATTGGTGGTGGTGTGTGTGTGTGTGTGTGTGTGTGTGTGTGTGTGTGTGTGTGTGTGTGTGTGTGTGTGTGTGTGTGTGTGTGTGTGTGTGTCTGTGTGAGGGAGTGTGTGTGAGACAGGATGTGTGTTACCCAATTTAGTATGCTGACCAGTTGTCGAATAGATTTAGAAGTAATTTCTTGAATGTGACGTGTGGGTGCATGCGTGCATGTGGATATACATTTAGAGTGGTGAACATGTGTTGCCTATGGGTGCAGTTGCTACATGTATGTGTGTCTGTCAGCCTGTGATCCTGTCTGAGTTTTGCATGTGTATATGCACTCAAGTGGGTGCATGTGTGAGGTCACCTGGTGCATCTGTCCAACACTTGCATACTTGCTTAAAGCAGACAGGAATTCTGACACATGGCTGGGGGTATGTGACCCCTGAATAACTGGAATGGCTGCCCTAGATTAGACCAAGCCGGATGACCGCCATTGATCCTGACACAGAGACGAATGCTGGAGTCGATAACATGGACACTCAGATGATGGCCTCCCGCACAAAGATCCATCAGCACTAACAGGATATCAATAAAGACATGTAAAAGTTGAATGACAAACAGTTTAAGACAAACAGCGAAGACAATCACCACTACAGAGATCAATGTGAAAGCGAGCCAACGGTCAACCCAGCAAGTCAGCCCGAGCTACGAAACAACGAACAATGCTGCCAAAAAAAAAGGAGGAAACATCAATGGCTGCTTTTATGATGGTTGTCCAGTCAAATGACTTGTTTATTCTGGGGCCAGCATCACACAGCTTTGCCATCATGCCTCTAGACCAGTGAGCCTCAGTTCTTGGTGTGCAGCAGCTTGCAGATGGCCACTGTGAACACAGTCCAAAGCCCAACACTGTTTCAGGCTGTTTTTTGAATGGCTGCTCAGTGTATTAAATCCCTTTGGCTCCTGCTTTGGAGCTGGCAACAAAATCACAAGATTTTTTAAGCTGTGAGATGCATACAAACATGGCTACTGACGAAATTGTAAATAGACAAAAGTGACTTAATCCATAGAGGGACAGAGTCAAGTCTTTGGCAATGGAGGAACTCAGCAACAGATGCAGTTATTGATAATTCATCCTCAGTTTTGTGCGGTGAATGAAATTAATAGATTTGGTGAAATCAGATGCTCTCTTTGCTGGTCTGTTTTGGTTATAATGTGCAGACAAATATTAAAGATATTGGCCTCTATTGACGAGGTCATATAGCTTTTTCCAATATGTATAAATTATCATTAGCTCTCTCAGACTCATATATATTTGAATGCTGATTATGAATTCAGGTCATGACTAATTTAGTTGCTTAATATTCTGAATCTTATTCCATGACCAGTGTCTATCAAATGCATTATCCAGAGGACAGTACAGCCTGATAGGATAGAAGACCGCTGTCTTTTCACATGCAGGCTATCGAAAAGCCTCTTGTTTGTTCAATTTTAACAAGATGGGCTTTGGACTGAGTATAGAGCTTGTTTCTTTCACTTTCCCTCTAAAATGTATTGTTAACACAGGGGATGCATACAGGAGCACATTTTGTGCTAACAAGACCCTCTTTAAATCGCTCTATGCATACAGATGCAAATGCATGCAGAGTTTAAGGAATACATATAGATGTTAGTTATGAATCATAGCAAGTGCTATTTGTTTTTGAGGTCATAGTGAAGAGCATTGATTCAGCCTTGTCTTATGTGCAACTGCTGTTTTATAATTTTTTATGGTAAAAATTAGCAGTTCATTATCCTTGATAAACAGAGACATGGTGTATTTTAAAGTATAGGTTATGAACTTAACTTTTTCATGTGCACGATCAGTGGTTTATGTGTGTCTGCTGTCATGTGTGTTGTCGGTGTTTAGCAGAAGAGTCACGTTGCAATAAACTTTTCTTGATGCAGTGAGAGATGGATGCAGAAGGATTCCTATTGGCTCACATTTCATGGTCAGGGTACACTATGTACAGCATTCAGAGGGAATTTATCACGGCGCAATGGGAGATTTATCATTCTAATCTCTGGAAGAAAAAAAAATGTCTGTGTGCTTGTGTGTCTCTATGTTCGAGACTTTGTGCCATGGTGTGTGTATGCATATGGATGTGTACAGCTGAAACCATAGCAGGACACGTCATTCTCTCCAGTGTGTATGTGTGTGTGTGTTTAATCAATTGGTTTGATTGAAGCCATTTGCCATGCAGCAGACAGGCAGACTTATCCGAACTATAAAATCTATTCTCCGGCTTTCTTCTTTTTTCTTTTTTTTTTGCCTTGGGGATATCCAGAGATGGAAAGAGTACTGAAATATTCTACTCAAGTAAAAGTACCACTAATTTGATGAAATTTTACTTGAGTACAAGTAAGTAAGATCTGGTAACAAGTTCAAGGTAAAACTGATAATACTGAAGTTGAGCGCAATCAAAGTGTTAAACCAGGAAATTGTTAAACTGTAATGGATGTTTATAAAAGACAGTTTGGATAATAATCTTTGTTTCATTTCACCAAAAAGTGTGGCTAAAACCTGTATAATTGTCTCACCTCGTGTTTTTGGCCCATCTTCTTTTCAGAGATGCCATCATGTTCCAAGATATCAGCAATTAACTAAATGAGCACAGCGTTATTGTTACAGAAAGGAATGATGGCTAAAACTATAAAAATGCAGCCCAGGTTGTATGAAACAGGAATTTCCCATTGAGGTTAGGATAAGGTTTGAGGACATGAGAAGAAGAGACATGCAGAGAATGAGACCAGTCTTTACATAATTATGCATGTCTGTGTGTGTGTGTGAATGTGTTACTGTATAGCCATGCTTAGCAAGCATGCCCCAGGTCTCTCCACATGCAGAGCATAGTCGCCATTCCCGGCCCTCAGTCGGCCTTTACCATGGTAACTCCAACCACACTCTGTTTACACCCCTCTATGAGGCTGGGAAGCCTGGGAACCAGAGCGAGAATGTATGTGTGTGTGTGTGTATGTGTGTGTGTGTGTGTGTGTGTGTGTGTGTGTGTGTGTGTGTGTGTGTGTGTGTGTGTGTGTGTGTGTGTGTGTGTGTGTGTGTGTGTGTGTGTGTGCGTGTGTGTGAGTGAGGGGGAGAGACAGTGAGAGAGAAAAAGAGAGCAGTGGGACCTAAATTTGTGGTTGCTGTTAGCACTCACACTCACACACAGACACAAACACACACTCACACACGGACACACACTCAAAAAATAGAGATTACCTTCTCTCAGTTGAGTCCTCTGGAACAGTCGTGCCTCTGTGGCCGCTGTTCTTCCCTGTTTGGTCTCTTTGGGTCTCGCAGTGGAGGCCACTAGAGTCTCCATTATTGTAGCTGCACCAAATCCTGTTAAAACCCACTAATGACTGGGATTACACGGTTGCCTCCTCTCCCTCTTCTCGTAGCACCAGCGACATCCAGCCACGTCCGCACTCTGAAACAAAGCTTGCAGCTCCAGTAATCATAATCACCTGAATTCAAAGTTGGAGCAAGTTGGAAAGAATGTTTGAAAATACTTTGTTGTCTTTCAAGGTTTTGAGCTTTATAGAAATCTAGCAGGGGTCAATGGAGATTTTAAAAACTAATACACAGAAATTAGCAATCTCATCTCTCATTAGAACCTGTGGAGAGGAGAAGAAGTATTAACGGCAGAATGTATTTTGGTTTGGAGGTGCCCGCAAAGACTCTAGTCAGTCCTTAATAATAACACTGTTCAAATATTGCACTTGTCCTTGTCCCATTGACACTTTCTATACAGCTTTGGTACTACAGTAGATGCTCAGCAACACTGTCTTTGGATGGTAACACTTCAATACACATATACCTTTGTGTAACTTTACATTAATACAGTGCAAAATAAACAGTGGCAACTGTCAGGACTAATTTAAATGAATTTATTAGATTTAAAACAGTCTTGTTTTGATTTTGGACAAAGATATGTAGACATACTTTAGATATTGTGTAGTAATCAACAAAGTGTTATTTGTGACATGCTCTTAACTTATGTTAAATGTCAGCAATATTGTTTAATGCTTTGTTCAGTTTGTCTGTGAGCACAAATTAAGTAACTCAAAAGAACAAATTACTAACTTGAAAGAATGAAGAATTATTCATTTGGGAGCACAAATGACCAATTACCTTATTCATTGGGCTCTGTATAGCAACAAAACCTGGGTTGTAAAAAAAAAATGTATTGACTAATGGATACTTTTTATGTCAATAAATCCAAAGTATATCTCACATCTTTTATGCAGAATGTATGCTTGCCTAATTGCCAGTGCTCATACTCAAAACATGGCCCCTTATCCTACTGACCCTGCCACACACAAAAAACACACATACACTGATATACACACACACAAAAGAAAATGTGGAGAGAATGTAGAAGACTATAATGAGAACTTCAACCTTCGAAAAGAACAACCTGCCTCAGCTTGGGGGTGAGTGAACTCTGGCTTGTTGTATTTCATGCCACCACATCACTGAGGGCCTCTCGATGCCCTCAGCCCATTCAGGACCACAACAACTCCCTCCAAAGCCCAAAGGTGCCTGCTGGCTTCCCTGATTCCCTCCCATCCACTTTGTGAGGAGGATTTGAACCCGTGAAAGCCGCAAGAATGCACAATGGGCTCTCCTCTACCACCCATGATCCAGTTATGAAGGGAGAGGAATATGGGTGAAGAGGGTGATGAGAGAGAAGGGGCGGGAGGTGAAGAGGAGGGTGGACGTGCAAGCATTTAGTTTGCGGAAAGAGGGGTGGTGGCACAAGGTGCGGGGTGCATGCTAATCGCGTTCCTCTCTTTTCTGCTACCGGAGTGCAAGATAGTTTGACAAAGGCCCAGCAGATGGACTGAGCTGGCCTGCAGTCACCCCAGAAGAAACGCGCTGTTATGAAAACGACATTCTTCCACACAAAGACGCTGTGTTCTCATGGCTACGCATGGCTACATGTCCGACGGAGACCCTCTATGTCACTGTGTTGCACTCAATCTAACACTTTTCCCCGCACTCAGTTGGTCCACTGTCTTGCCTTGATCATTCAGCTCTTTCTCTCTTTCTGTACCCATCCTTTCATAATGCCCTTGTATTTGTGTCTGAGAGGATATCTGCATACCTTCCATCCTACTCACACATTTTTGTCGCTGAATTTCGGGAAGCGAGAAGTGCACGCCAAATGATTCATATTGACGGCCAATGTTTCGCACTTATCAGTTGTCAAAGGCTTCTGTTATTTCATTTTTCCTCCAAATCTCACGGTGTTTCGAATTTCATCGCCAACAGCACAGCCCCTAAAGACCCTTTTTGTGCTTGATTCAGAGTTTACAGTATAGAGATGATGGGAAAGAGCACAAAGAGATGCTCAGACTGGATTTCTGTAAATGAAGTCCAGTCTTAGCATCCCACCAAAATCCAGACACAAGAAAACTTTGGCTGGAGAGTAAGTTTAAAAGTTGGAGTCATTTGAACCAAGTTGATTTGATCCAGAGGTTGGCTGAGATTATATTATAGTGTGAATGGGCTCAAGACTACAGACTCAATCACAGCCTGAAAATACTTTTTGAAGATAATTTTGGACTTAGTCTTTAAGTAAATCAAGACTTACAAAGAAATCTGACAGTGACTTAGGCAAAATCAGAGGGACCCATTATGAAGAAGAAAATAATAATAAATGATTTGGCATTGACATCAGCATTGCTTTTACAGACAACAGTTTTTACTCACATGCAGGTGATAGTATACAAGAGGCAAGATGTTCAGCTCCACTTGTCCTGCTCTTATACGTTACATACATTACAAAACTTTATTTGAAGGAATTCACCAGAACATCATAAAAAAGCAATATGCCTGGTTTAGTCCATATGGTATGCAAATGAACTCATACAAGATTGTTCCATCTCATAAACAATTTTATGTGTAGATACATCTGTAATGTAAATAGCATGTATAGAAAACAATAAACAATAGAATACCTATATTTGTATTCACAAGTCTACATGGAAACTGAAGTTCTCTGTAATAAAATTAGGTTGTATGATTTTTCTTTTCCACATTTTTGCCCTAACAGAACAGCAGCTTTTACTTAGGCCAGTTGTTTAGTCTGAACTACACTCAGCTGTCTTGAAATCTGACCTCAGGTTTAGGCTGCGAGGTCAGTAGGATGCCTTTTTTTTCAGGTCTGGAAAACTCATGACAAGATCACATTTACAAAAGCTCTGATAGAATGCTGTCAGTGAAGTCAGAGAAGTGACCTCTAAATTCAAAGTGTGCTACACTAAAAATGAAGCCTACTTTACATGACATCATTGCTGAGCATTTGCTGGAACACATTATAGATTTCAGATTGAATCTCAGCAGCCAACAGTTTCTTTTTATTTAACTGTGAAAATAATCTCTCCCTGATAGTTCTTCAACATTGAAGTTTTCAGTGAGGACACAAACATCAAGAAAGTAATTCACAAAACAGATTCACATGAAACTTTGCATATCTTTTATCATTTGCTTTTTTTCCATTGTCCTCTGTGCTTCATTATCAATAATATTGAATATTTTGAAAGCTTTTTATCCAAGGAAGTCATATGTCAGACCCTACCATGTAACAATAATTTAACTTCAATATGCAATAACGACAATGAAATATTGGCTGTGGTAGATTATGTGTTTCAAGCAGGTTTTAATTCTCTCCAAGACGATTTTCATTGGGTATTAAACAGAAACCGCTGACTGCCTACAAGGTAGGAAAAGTCATTTTAAAACTTCAGGTTTGCTTTGGAAAATGGTTGGCAATAATGTTAAGTATATGCGATTTGTTGTTAATGGTCGACATCATACAATACCACCAGTGTAGTCTGGTAAGACTCTTCATCTGTTTTCTGTCTTCTCTTTATAACCATGAAGTTACATAGATGTGACTCAGAGACCAGGAGGAAGTGAATATGTTGTAATATGAGTTCAGGTGCAGTAGTGAAGAGGGGGAAAGGGGGCATGTGTGTGTTTGTGTGAGCGTGTTGGGGTAAAAGTGAGGTAGCGGGTGGGGCGCTGGGGGGGGGGGGGGGGGGGGGGTCTCCTTGCACATGTGTGTGTTTGGAGAGCTGGTGTTGACACAGACACAGCCACTCCATTGTCCTCTTCCATCTCCAGTCAGGATGTTTGAGGGACGCCTCATCGCTTGGCTCCCTCTAATCTCTGCTGGAACTGAAACCCTGCGGCTGGAAGGCCTCGGCCCTCAAGGACGCTTTCAGCACCAGGACAAGAGAGGTGCAAGTCATAGAGCATAGCGGGGAAGGTTACTGGTGAACATTATGGAGCAGTCAATTACAGATTACTCTTGAGCTGTTTTAAAATTGCAGACAGCAAAATAACCCACAGGATCACACTAAATCCGCCAAGTAATCCTCTGATTTAATAGCTTCTGATTTAGTTTAGTCTTTTTTTAATAATAAGTTTGAGTTTTAATATAGAGATATAAATGAACAAGTTACTGAACTTTAGGAGACATAGCTGAACATAATAGTGATATCATCCATCACTATTATCACCAATCATCTTCCTTTCCCATTAAAGTCTTCCTCTTCTCTGTATGTCCTTTACTCTATCTTAAATATGATGGTGTAGATTGTAGTTTAACTTGAACAAATTACAGTTGCCATTTTTAATAATGACATATACTGTAGCCCCATTATTCTGTTTGGTTACCCTGGCAGCAAGGTGAAAGAGACGCTGAAAATACAGTTCAGGAGCCCCTAGAAATTCAATCCAGATCTATTAGCCAGAGTAGTGCAATGGTAGTCCTACCAGAGAGCATTAATGAAAAACACTGTGCAGCAGAGTTTGCGGTTTTGGCTTGAAATACTCTATTTTTAGTCATGGCACACTGCAGAGTGACATTCAGCGTCCGGCATTTGCTAGAGCAAGTGAACTTGAATCTAGGAAGGGCACTGGACGCGTCTTAGTGACCCAAGTGGTGGCATGAGAAGGATAAATAGTGACAGAAAACAAAGCAGAAATTTTACGGACAATTTTGACAGCGCTTTCATGGCCTCAATGGAAATGTGTCCTCTCCCACTGAGAAAAACGCTCTGTTTTCTTAATTTCAACTGCTCTCAAAGATTAATTATTAAATTTAAGCACCATGGCTGATAGTGTACAGTAGACAGAGTTTTATCCTCGAGGAGATGACGGTGGCCCCCAGGAAAGCGATATAAGTGGATTCATTTCAAGATGCCTGTTCCTCCAAAGACTTTATTAGATTTAGTTAATGAGAGAGCAAGGCAGGCTGGCTGGCTGGCTGAGCGCAGGTTGGGGAGCTGGAACGTAATTAAGCCGCGAGTCTGACGATACCACTGTTACACACTTTGATTAAAAACACGTTCAACACCTAATCTCCAACAAATTAAAGCAGTTACATCGTTTGGCATGGTCACCTTTGGTTCTCGCCTCAAATGAGGTAAATCCCCTTTTCTTTCGGTCTCTTCTGCTCACACCACTTCCACACCTTCAACTCCCCCCTCTACACCCTCCCTCTCTCTGTCTGCACCCTAATTCTCCATGGTAAGTAGGTGTAGCAACATGCCTGGTCAACCAGCCGGTCCGTCTGTCTGAGATGTAGTTAACCCTTTTGGGTTTATGTCTTCCATATGCCCTGCTGGGGCCTATATGCCTGGACTGAGTAATACAGGAGAACCGTGTATATTTCCAGGCCAGCACACATAAGTCTTCTTGTCTGAGCTATAATGAGTGTTAGTATAGATTTCCTGTGGCTCAAACACTAGGCTTAATTGACCTGAACAGCTCTGAGTGACTTGGCACCTCCCGTCTCAACCTTCCCCTCCTCCCTTACCCCCCACAAGACCTTTCTCTGGGACAAAGAGGCTTTTGTCCCCAGGCCTGCGCCACAGCGCTCTAAACCTTTGTTGACTGTTTCTGTCTGACAGAGCAAATATCTCTGGCCTCCTTTTGTTTATTGTCATTTTTTGAAGTTTGAACAAAGTTTATACAAAGCCTCATTTTCTGACGTTGTTTGCTGCCTGCAGGGGGAAAACAGAGGGAAGAAAAGAAATGGGTTTATTGTTTGTTGAATTTTTGACTGTCTGCTGCTGTCTGACCTCTTATCTTCTCATCTCTCCCCCTCTGTCTCTCTCTTCCCTTTCTCTCTTTTTCAATCTGTCTCTGCCACCCTCTTCCTCTCTCTCTCTCCCTCAATCGCTCACAGGGATCACATATACACGGTGGAAACAGAGACTGCCAACAGTGACGAGATCTTTTTCAGTAAGGTGAGTGAGATGTCTGTCACTCTGAGGACGTGTTGTTCTCAGTGTGCCGTGATTGACAACGTAACCCTAATAACCTGGTGTGTCATTGTGTGTTGTGAGTACACATGAGTGTGTGTGTGTGTATAGTGTGTATACTGTGTGCCTGCCAGCAGTCTTACTCACACACTCACCTGTGTGAGCCTGCCGTGTTGGCCATGGTGACCCTGTTAAGAAGATTATCCAATCAATCAGCTAGCAAACTGCCTGCGTCATCCACGCTCATCAGTGGGACAGCGGAAGGTCTGATGGGTGTGTAACGGAAGCTGGGAGACCAGTAGAGGAAGTGAGGGAGGGAGGGAGGGAGGGAGGGAGCAGAAAAAGTGGATAGGAAAAGAGTAGGAGAGGAAAAAAGGTAAGATGAGATGAATAGCAGAACTGCCAGGAAGACAAGTGGGATGCAGGAAAGAAGGAGATCCCATTGTATATTTCCAGATTATTCAAAAAGCACTTCATATTTACACAGGCCCTCGGCTGTAATAACCCACTCTCCATTCCATTCCAACCACTCCTCGCTGGCATCACTTACCCTTAGCATAATGCATGCAAACAGAATTCAGACAAGGCCATTCTTGTGTATACAACAACCTGCCATCCCTCCACCTCATCCACTTCAATGTCAAAGCCCAGCGAATGGGTCTTAATGAGGGCAGGCTGCAGATGAAAGGCTGGTGGGAGACGCGCAGATTGATTGATGACTGAGGGTCTTTAATCATTGCCCGAGCTCCAAACATGTTGTACAACAGCGGCCTGAACCAGCGGCTCAGCACTGACACTCAGGCCACACAGAGCAGGGCCAGAGGGGTGTGCTTCTGTGTGTGTATACGTGTGTGTGTGGCTGGATATCAAATATAGCTTAGCACTGACTGATAATTGTGTGTGACAGTGAAAGAGGGCTTATACGTTTGTGTGTTTATAGTTGACTGACAGGTATTGGCTAGTGCTGATCTACAGGCCAAGACAGTGTATGTGTGTGTGTGCTTGTGCAATGATTGCCAGCCTATCAATCAACAGAAATTAGCTCTCAGGTCTGATGTGAGATCTGTCCTTGAACGGATCCAGAGTCAGTGTCGTATTTCCTTCTATCTTGCAGAGAATTGGAAGTTGAAGGAGGTAAACTGATCTCCAGTCGGCTCTTAGAATAAAGTTCACCTCAGAGCAGGTGCCTCATGAGGGGAATCAATGACCAAGAATCCAAGATGATTGTTATTGATCACAGTATAGATTGGCTATTGAGCCCTATACCTTCTGTTTTTTGTCATCCTACCTCAGTGTTTATCTTGTTTGCCTTCTGATTCTCTTTCTCATTTTCTCATTCTGTCCTTTACTTCAACCTTTTTTTTCTCCTCCAGAAAATGACGTGGAAGTCCAGACAAGCAGACGTGGACACCTGCAGAATGAAAGGGAAGCATAAGGTATAGGAAACACATGAGCTCTACTACTGTGCTTACAGCCTAACTTCATTTATAGAACAAATGTCTATGATGTTCTGCCTATTCTTCAGAAAACAAATCACACATTATATAGCGTAGATAAGCTGTCACTGATATAATTGCTCACATTCGCTGTCTCTTTCTCTCCCTTTCTCACACACACAAACACACACTTTAACTAACACAGGAGACCATGCAGGTGCAATAACTCCATGCCGTTCATATAACCTTCAACTATCACAATTCATAGAGCACATCAGTGAGAATCATCCTATCAAAAGGAAATATTAAATGTTTTTTCCCTGAAATCAATGTAAGGTCTCACAAAATTGTGTAGAGTGAATAATGGCTTCATTATTATTCTAGAAAGACATCGCATGGTAAATTAAAATCCAGTGTAAATGAATCTTTATGTACCATGAGAAAATGCTACATTTCATGATTATATGCTTGATGTTTGCCATGCATATTTGTAGTGCACTACATGCTGTGCCTCTAAAGAAAATAAAAGAAAGAGCCTTTCATTTAAAAAAAAAAACTACATGTGGCTTTCAGTGTAAAAGACACAAATGTCACCATGGACCTCCTTTCTTCTTTCTCTTTTTGTTTCTCTCCTGCCCTGCGCTCCCCAAAGGATGAGTGTCACAATTTCATCAAAGTGCTCCTGCAGCAAAATGATGACACCTTGTTTGTTTGTGGAACAAATGCTTTCAACCCATCATGCCGAACCTACAAGGTAGGGAAGCACACACACACACACACAAACACACACACACACACACACACACACACACACACCACACCACACACACACACACACACACACACACACACACACACACACACACACACACACACACACACACACACACACACACACACACACACACACAGACTTATTTGCACACATATCTAAACAGCTATATCATGCTCTGTTTTTGACCTCAATGAAAGGCATTTGTCATAGATACTTTGCACATACAGTTTCTTAAATTTGTATTCTCTCCCTCCTGTCCTTTCCTTGCGTTGTCTTTCTATACATACACACACACACACACACACACACACACACACACACACACACACACACACACACACACACACACACACACACACACACACACACACACACACACACAGAGGGATATTTTTCACATACAGCCCCAACCATGTGGCAGTTTGGAAGGGTTGAGCTATGGCGCGATGGACATAGATGGATGACTTTCACAACTCAGCAGGCCCTCCTCCAGTGTCTTTATCTCCAGGTGTATTTTGACATGCTCGACTTAGAAGCAGAGAAACCTAACTACTTGGCTTCTTACATACTCACACACACACTGAATTGCAAGTGAAGGCACAGTCCTGAAATTTGACTCAGCTTTCCCCTGTAAACAGAAGCCTGGCTGGCTGTATCCATGCGGGCATGTCTGGAATAGTTTCAAGATTCCTTCGTACTAAGCAAAAACACCTTTTAAGATTGCATCTTAATGACTTCAGCTCAAGAAAGACAGCAGGAAGACGTTTAGATTGATCTGACTTGATTGACAAAAAAGGAGATGTCAACAGAAGATAGAGAAAGAGTAGATGGAGAAAAAAAGAGAGAGATTGGTATACAGGGAAGCAGATGGACAAATCGGAAAGGACACACAAAACACAGATTTAAAGGCAGGCAGAAAGACAAACATGAAAAGCAGAAAGGCTGTCTTCAAACTGCTGCTCAAAATGTCCCAATTTTTTCCTTCCCTAGAGACATAAATCTGATGTTTTTTAATGTCTATGTGTGAAAAGTGAGTAGCATTGCCATTACAATGAGAAATCTTACCTCATTCAGGAGACAATTTTCATATTTATTCAGCTTGGCTGACCTACTGTAGGTGAACAACATATAATAGTTGAAAGAAAGAAATCAGTTTAATTGGTATTTAACTATATTTTAGGCCTGAAATATGTTCATAACCAACAGAAATGCAGGGAATGTGCTTTCAACATGATTTTCATGTCATTCAAGTATCAGGAAAGGTTATATTGTAGATGTTGTAACTATGAAGCATCATCCAAAGACATCAGATATAAACAACGTACACAGGGAAGAAAGAAAGACAGGAGGTCAGACAGAATGACTCAGAGTCGTTTCTGTCCTGAAGGATACTGTTGTTTGGTTTGTTAGGATGTGATGCGATGGCCATAGTACACAAACATGTTATCTTGGTGGCCTGTGGGGAAAACTCTCCTGCTTTGCTTCACTAGTCTGTTTACCAGAAAAACAAGACATATCCGCTTCGTTGCCTTTATGGTTCAGCATGTTAAGCACACACCGAGTGGACATCTTTCAATGTACTGAATCCTCCTGCAGGGAAAGTGGAATTTATGTCTCTGCATTTATCAGGCGTGGTTAGCTTTTATAGCTCCTCCAGTTATGGTTTCAAGGTTTGTATTTTAGGTGTGACTACATTGATATTGCTTCTAGTCTTGGGTAAGTGTTAAATATACAAAGTGTTTTGGTAAAATGGCCATGCACACACATACACGCACCCTTGTCTTTGTAAACATGAAAGTCAGTGCATAGGTGTATGATGGGTCATTCTAATAAACAACATAATAAAATGCAATTTATTTAAGTATTAATTATAATAGTTTTCCATGTTTCACATGTGATCAACCCAATTAACCCTTGCATCTTTTAGTGAATCATTCTTATATGCTTGCAATTGCGATTTCCCTTGAAAAAATATCCACCACTGACTACACTGTAGATATTTTAGTTTAGACAATAATTGAATCAATATTGGAAAATTCCAATATTCCAATACTAAATACTAAAATCCCATCAAATGTTTTGTCAAAGGATTTCAAATATTGTGAAAATGACTGATCACTGGCTCACAAACATGCACACAAATGCCTAGGCATGGAGGGGGAAAAAGTATGAACCCACACAAACCCTGACAACTGTGCAAATACGCAAACATACAACACACACATTTTATAAAATAATCTCACACACACACACACACACACACACACACACACACACACACACACACACACACACACACACACACACACACGCACACACACACACACACACACACACACACACACACACTGTACTCCTGGCAGGCTGGCAGACTCTCTGGGCAGATAGCAGACCTTTGATGGCATGCTGAGCTTATCCACTCTGCCTTGGTCAAAAGTGTGTGTGTGTGTGTGTGTGTGTGTGTGTGTGTGTGTGTGTGTGTGTGTGTGTGTGTGTGCGTGTGTGTGCGTGTGTGTGTGTGTGTGTGTGTGTGTGTGTGTGTGTGTGTGTGTGTGGTCAAATCCACCTTGGCCACAGTTTGCCTCTCCATCTCCCCAGTGTGACAGCACTGAAAAGAGCTTCTGTTTCGTGGCCAGCCTCATCCCACATTAATCAGCAATGCGAGCGGGAGGGAAGGAGGGATGGAGGGGGAGCAGAGGTGGAGGGAGACAAAGGGGGGTGACGGAGGGGGTAGGCAAGGCTTCTGCCCAAACCAGCAACAACCCATGCTGTCTTCTGTTCTAACACCTTTCCTGCTGGGTTACCTCTTTATTTTTGCATCTTTCTGATTTTTGTTTTTATAAACCAATTTTCTCTCTTTATTAGCTTCTTCTCACCATCCCTCCTTCACCTTGTGTTGGTGGTGTTAATACTTGTGTACACACATACACAAATACATATAGAAAAACCACAGACATACACCTTGGCAGCTATGCCACAGTCCTCTCCCTTGGTACCACACAACACCCAACTCCTTCTCTTCTTCTATTCATCCTCCGTCCCCGCTGCCCTCCCCATTCTCTCCTCCTCCTCTGCCAGCCTTAATTCCTCTCTCCCTCCATTGCTCCCACTGCTCCACCATCTTTCCCTCTGTTGCTTTCTCCCGCTGTCACTCCGATGCTTTGTTGTAATAATAAACACCCCATCCAGTTGGGCTGATATATGACTGGAGTCAGTTTCATCGCCTGTTGCCGGGGTGAAGCAGGGGGGAATCAGCTGGGAGTCGTTGAGTGGGGCTCGGAGGCAGTGGGTCCCAGGTGATGCGTCCTGGACTTGATACTGGTGTACTGGAGCTACTTACTGGGAAATTTAATCTGTGCCAAGTTTCTATACTACAAATATGATCAATGCTCTCATAGGGGCTTTTGTAATAAGCAAGCAGGAAATAATTCTACACACACACACAACTATAGCTTTTCCAAAAGCTGTTTGATTGACATGATGTTCATTAGCATATATTTTCAAGGGGCAATTAATTAATAATTGTACATCAGTAGGAATACTTAATTGCTTAATTGTTGTTTAATGCAATGTTTGTTCACTAAAAGATCAATCACTTTACAAGTTGAAGGTTCAGATAAATTAGGTTTTTCCTCTCTAAGTGAAGATGACATATTTCTTTCAACAGCTTCAAAGACTCCAGTTTCCTGCTCGAGAGTAAAAGGTGGTCAGGGAAAGGGCTCATCCTCTCAGGGCTCAGAAACAGGTTGCAGAGAAATGGGCCATGACTATTAATCTCCCAGGGAGATGTGCTCTTGTTAGGTTTACACAGCCGCTTTTGGCCCAGGTGTGAACTCTTGCACTTGAACTTTACAGATGGAGAAGGTTGAGCATGCGGAAATATGGACTTTAGAGAAATGTGTTGGTACTCGACTCAGCTACAAACTGGAGGTCATCCATGTGTGAATTTATCAATCTGCCAGGATGGGTGAAAGAAAGATTTCTGCAGTTTTCACTATTTTTTATTGTCTCGTTCTCCTTCATTTTGATTAATGTGGCACCAATTAATAAGGACAAAATCATGAACCAGATAAATCCTAGACCTTATTGCTAAGATTATTTTGCCCATTATAGTTGATTTGCATACTGATAGGTCTCAGCAAAAAAGCTCTTTATTATACTTAATCCATAAAAAAAACAAGTCTGAAACATTTCAAGGAAACTGTTCCAAGCAAACAATTAATAAGTGGGACACTGGCTCAGTTTACCCTAAGTTTGTCCTCAGTAAGGATTTCACAAATCCCTCAGCAATGATGAATAAAGCCCATAAAAGAGTCTTCTTAAAAACAACAGATACAGAAGCAGAACATGTCCCTCACCCTGAGAGCTGAAGCTGATGCTGAACTAATTATAACACTCCTGATGGGCATGTTTTGGATCTACATTGTGTTTGTCTAATTAATTAGCATATAGCCTATGGAAAACAAAAATGAGCTGTTGTAGTAATTAATTCATCTAGATACAATACACCCCGAGCCAAGGTTACTGTACATTTGTCTGCTAAGTTACAGTAGATCCCTACAGAACAGAGTGTTGTTAAGGCAACGCTGACAAATTGTGACAGTGCTGCTGTTCCCTTCCCATTACTTTGAATTGTGTTTCTACAAAGCTGAAGCACTTCTTTCTTTTCCAAGCTAGTGGAGTTGACAGCATAATAAGGCCTGCCTGGTAAACAAGGTAAAAAAAATCCATCTGGCTGTTTATACGTCAAATTTCTTTACGGTAATGTTTGAAAATGTTGTGGCTCATTGTGGCAGTTTTATGGATTGCTATTGCCAATTTTTTTATAAAGATATTGGATATTGCTTTGGACAAGGCTAACAGCGTGGAAGTGAGCACTCTTCTTGAGTTTTTCTGCACATGAAAGCTTGACAGGAGATTGACGCTGTACATATATCTGTGGCTGGACTGGGAGTGTCTTCCTCTGTTCAAATGGCAGGAATAGATCAGTGACAGCCAGCCAAGCCCAGTAGACAGAGGTCACTGCCTCTGTGAAATCGACTGAGGAGATGGAGGGGCGGGGGTGGCTACTGTGGCGTGAGAGATATGTGAGTGTGTGTGTTTATGATGTATCAGAAGAGGAGGGAGTGTTTGTGTTTCTGTATGCTTCTTGTTAGGTATCTGACAGAGAAGCTGCTGACGTTTCAAGCTTAACTGAGTTGCCCCATTGCTCTGTATGCCCAGACGCTCTGATTCAGTGGATGCACCTGACCTTCAGCTACTCGCGTCCCTTATGATTAACTCAGCCTAATCTATAATTACTGTCTCCCCTGTCTAATAACAATATATGTCTTCAAACCAGCTTGCCTCCATATATTATCCTCCTATAATTTCTGAAGAAACACAAGGAATGAGAAATCGTGAATTGTGCTGCTGCTGGTGGTTCTGTGTTTGTTGTAAAAGGTCACTTGTAATTTTCGCTGCCAAATCAGCCTCAACAATTTCTCTGGCAGGCTTTTCCAGCATTGCGCCGGAGTGTGTGTGTGACCTTTTTAGTGGGCAGATGATAACCATTTCCGCAGAGACAGGAATAGAAAACAAAATGACCTGTTTAGAGACCAGAAAAGGGCGGCGTAAGCACTTTGCAGCCTTGGCAAGCTACGCCTTTCTTTGTTGAGAGAAAGGGAGAAAGTGAGAAAGTGGAGTACGAGAGAGATAGAGACAGAGATAGAGAAGAAAAATTACTATGAATTGTGAACTCCGTAGGCAATCAGTGTCTTCAGTAATCTCCCCTGACCTCAGCCTCTGACCGGTGCAGTGTGTATTCCTGGTCTTTAGCCAGGGTAACAGAGTGTCCTAAGGCATGCTGGGGAAGACAAGCCTACCCATGGTGGGATAACAGTGACCTTTCACCTACATCACCTCCTCCGCAAGGCCCTGCCAATCACACTGCACCCAAACTGGGCACAAAAAAAGAAAGTTGTATCTACATTCCGATAAACATCATCCCACTAATTCTGTAAACTGGACCAAAGGGTAAGGCCTCGAAATAGTTTATTAAAAACAGACTACAGAGTGCTTAAGTAGCAGCTTTAGCTATTACCCCTGTGCTAGACAAATACCACTTTTACTTTGTTTGGGTGCCAGATTGTTTCCAGAAATATACCAGTTCTTTCCTGAGGAATAGCCCTATAAGAACAGCACAAGGTTCAGTCTGTATGGACTACTATTTAAAAACTACTGTGGTTTAGTAAAGAATTGTCACGTTCACTGCTCAGGGCCCTGAGCTCACCCATTTTTCCTTTTCCCATTTATTTCCTCTTCACAGCAAAATCACAGACTTTGGAAATCAGGGCAGGGGAAAGCACCGCAGTAAATGGGTTAAAGATCTGTCTTGAGGGTTGTTACAACTCTTTTTTAACACCAGTACCGTTTAAGGATAACGTATGGCAAGGGGAAGCAAGGCACCTACACCCATACTGTGAAACATGTTGCTCTGGAGTGGAAAATGGTGGTTGTGTTTTGTTTTTTAATCTCCCTCCATGACAGTTTCCCAGATACTCCCAGATGGGCTGCTTTGAAAGCTCTCAGTAGGACACCAGAGTGGCATCCACAGGATGTTAGTATAGGTCAGAGCTAGATGGACACACTCCTGGGCTGAGCACCACAAGCTTTCTTTTATTTTTTTTTTGATGAGTCGTTTACTCTAACTCATGCCACATTGCTTCTATTTATTGAAATATTTTTGAGTATAGTGACTTCAGATAGTGACTGTTTTGACATTCAGTACATTTCTCATTCACCCCTTCAAATTTTTTGTTTCATCTTTTCAAACTGGGAAGCAACATTTCCTATCTTGGTTCTATTTCAAGTCCATTGTTTTGTTTGACAGCACTATATTGTTTTGACCCTCTTTTGACCTTTCACCTCATTTGTGACCCCCAGATGGACACCCTGGAGGCTATGGGAGAGGAGATCAGTGGGATGGCACGCTGCCCATATGACACCAAGCACGCTAATGTTGCCCTCTTTGCTGGTAAGATCATGTGCATCTGTGTATGTGCAGTTTTACGTATTTATCAGTATTTTAAAGTGCTTGATTAAAATTATCATCACTGTGATTTTGAATTTTTAAGTTCTGTCCCTTTTCTTGATGTGAGAGAAACTCCTCACAAGCTTCCATGAGGTGAAAATAGATTGAGTATGTGTGATGCTAAAACTCACTGACTGCCATGAGGCGAAAACATTAATCACATTTTTTCTCCTATCTGCACTTATTAAGCACTAGAATATGTTTGAGCTAGATGGGAAAGTTGAGTCTACTTGAGCGAAGGGATTAGTTATGGTTGTATTAAATATTGTTTTCAATACTCTGCGGTTTATTCTAATGGCAACACTCCCGACAACATGTCACGAATGAAAGCCAATCTGTATTACATGCACTACAGCAGATCGCAAAAACTCTGGGCCACATTTGCTCTGCTTTAGGAATTTGCTGCTTATTAGAGCCCTTTGGAAACACATCAATAGCATATTGTGGTACCAGAAAAAAACTGAATCGTCTTCCTCTCTTTCTCCTATTGTGCTTTTCTGTCGACTCTTCTTTCAAAATGCACAAGATTAGAAATAAGTCTCACAAATGGATGGAACCCAAATGAGTCAGCTTTCCATTGGTGGGGTGCGATTCCTCTGATGCAACCTACCCACAGGCTGCTAAAGACATTCAGTCCCCATTCACATTTGCTGTGAACTGATTTATTGCGGTATTGATGAGCTGTCCCTGCCTGTTTAAGGCCGAGGAGGAGAGTAAACGCCTAGCTTGACCGGTTAATGTGTAGCAGAGCTGCTTGGAAGGAGCTGGAAGCACTGAGTAATCAAGAGGGTTCCTCTCACTGCTATCCTTTCAATTATGTAGTTTGAGTTTCCACTGCGGTTATAGCCACGGCAGGCTGAGGTCTTGCTGGTGGTGGATAGTGTTCATGTCTTTGTGTGTGGAGCATGTGTGTGTGTGACTGTGGGTTTCATGGGGCTCTAAGGGTGTGTGTGATGTAGGGCTTCAGTGTTTGCACGTTTGATGTGTGTTTGTGCAAGTAAGCAATTAACATGTTTTAAGTGTGTGTACAGCCTGTTTGTTGTCCATCAGAGAGTCTCTCCAGTTTTTGTGATTCATTCATTTTTCAGGTCTGAGCCATCTGAAAGGTGTTTGTGTATTTGGTCACAGAGAATCTCTGAGTGGCTTTGTATGTTTCTCTCTTGACTTAACTTAACTCACCTTTTTCTCTTCATTTGTGGCTCTTTCTTTCTCTCTTCATTCTTCTCCCCTCTACTCCTCCTCAATCTTTCCTCCTTATTGCTCTTTCCTTCTCTATGTTCCCTCTCCAGATGGCAAGCTGTACTCAGCCACCGTAACAGACTTTCTAGCGATCGATGCGGTCATCTATCGTAGCCTAGGAGACAGCCCAACTCTGCGCACTGTCAAACACGACTCCAAATGGCTGAAAGGTGAGTGCAGGACACACAAACAAAGTCTCTGGGGGTGGAAAGCACCGAGCTGACTGACAAGTTAGAAAACAAACTCAGGTTTGGACATGCATGTCTAACCGTGTGTTTGTGTTTTTGTGATTTATGATTTGTGATGTGTTTGTGTAGGCGTCTTTGCACTTGTGTGCGGAATCTAGGTACGAAGAGTGGGACTTATGCTAATGCTACACGCTCTGTTTGATGCAGTCATTTTGCCAACCTGCCCTGATAGAGCTGATGTAGCCAGGAAATTGCTCTGCCCTGGGGAGAAACAAGCATAAGTCCAGCCTGTCAAAACTCAATAGAGAGATCCCTCTCTCCTTGCATGCAAATTGTTTCTCTGATATGATGGATGATATATCGAGGCACTCAAGGCTCACAGTCGGTGCTTTTCTGCATAATATGACATATATCCCGGCTGTTTACTGTGAAATATGTTGTCAAAACTGTTTTGTCATGGCGAAACAGTTCTGACAACATATTTCACGTCACTTCATCTCATATTTTATAACTATTATTTTTGTTTGCAGAGCCATACTTTGTCCAGGCAGTCAATTACGGAGACTTCATCTACTTCTTCTTTCGGGAAATTGCTATGGAATACAACACAATGGGAAAGGTAAGTACAGGCCCTATTGTTCTGCAATTGTTTGAACTCTAATCAGAGGTGACTTCCTATTTACCGGGAGAATCAGGAAGTGCCTGAGGAAACTAACAGGATATGGGTGTATCACATAACTGGAAGGAGGCTTTCAGGAGCTGCAAAGTGGCCAAACCTTTTTCGGTAACCGATAAACACTGGGCAGGATGCAGGACCTAAAATAGATTCAAAAAGAAATATCTGTGTATGTCTGGCGATCCCATTTTGAAGTCTAAATATACCGCTTGAATTGCACGTCCGCATCCGTCCGACATTGCTCCATTTTGACCTATCGTCTCAATGTTTCCCAGGAGGAATTACACCCAAGTGTGTCTGACAAATGAGACAGAGTAGAAGAGAAGATGAAACAGGCTTTCTTCAGGTTTCACACCAGACGGACAGTAACAGACATTTTTCTATTAATCTCCTCAATTCAGTTTTGGACCCTGAGAAAGCTTAATTGGATAGCTGGTAGAAGAAAATACATTATGGAAATGAATTGCTTAATATGTATTTTTCTTAATAAATGAAACACAGAATGAGAAAGAGAATGAGAAAGATATGGGATGGATGAAAACAGAGCAGAGGTAACGAGAAACACAGAAAGAATGGATCCCCTGTCAGAAGTGACAGGCATGTGTTATACAGAGCAAGAATACAGATCAGGCCTCTCAATCTACTGGGTTATTTGAAAGCAATGTCATTATAATTATACATGTGCAAGAGATGATGGGGCAAAAAGCAATTTAACATTTAGTGAATATATCTTCATCATTGTACAGTATACTGGCCTTCCTCGACAATGTAAACAGTAGTCTTTGCTTTATGGCAAACTGATGAATCTACTGTGGTGTTTTTTTGTGTTTGCTTTAGTATTAATGCTGAATTGTTCCACTGTTATCAGGGAAATATAAAAAGGATAATTGTTTCATTAAACAAGTAAATTAACAAACCTTGCAAAAGGTAATTGTTCATGTGAGTGATCTGTGTATTTGTCCAAGTAACACACAGATAAAGCTTGTGCTCAGCTATCTGCAGTAAGTTGAAATGTGACAGGCTGAACTGTAATATGTAAAGCCGACATAATTCCACTTTCAACTTGACAGTCTCACCTGTTCAATGTAATACATCTTCTGTAATCTCAATGCTCTATAATCTCACCTCATAAGCGTGTAAGAGTGTGTGTGGTTTTACTAGCTTGAATTGTGTGTTTTTCTGCATGCGTGCGTGCGTGTGCGTGTGCGTGTGCGTGTATGTGTGCGTGCGTGCGTGTGTGTGTGTGTGTGTGTGTGTGTGTGTGTGTATACAAGGGAGTGGAAGGTTGTGGTGCATGCATGAGTAAGGGTGTGTGTGTGGTTGTGTGTGTAGGGATCTGGTTTAAATGCATGTTCACTCCCATTCACACTGTTTACTCTAGGTCGCAATTTCAGGTCAGGGTTAGATTTATTGCTGTTAAGTATAGTGTGACAACAACTAATTACAATACTGACTACATGATTTTACAGCAGAGTTGTAATTACAGCGCTGGTTCCTATTGAAGATGTATACTTTGAATATTCGGTTGCCAGGTGCTGACTTTTTAACAACATATCAAACACACCAATTTACTCTTATGTGTCTTCAGTTTTCTGTAAAGTGATAAAATGTTGTGTTAAGACAGCGTGGCGTCTCCCACAGATTTGTGTCATTCAAAGGGCCTAGCAGGGCCTATAGTAAGATCTTTAGGGAACCAATTTAAAAAATGTCTTGAATATTTTACATGCTAAGCTCAAAACAATAGTTATAACTGATGCAAAGTTGAGTGCTTGGTAAACACCTCTACAAGGAAAGTATGGTAGTTATGGGTTATGGGTCTGTTGTATCAAATTTATTTTTAAAAGAGCCTGAAAACGATAAAAAGCTAGGAGATTATTTCAAGATGCAGACATAGGACAATTTATTTCATATTCAAAGGTGAAAAGGTGTGGACATTTTTTTAAATGTGAGTGGTTTTGGTCTTTAGTTATTTTAAGTGAAAACTATTGATCAATTTTGTTAAATCAAATCATTGTCATTAGCTGCACAGGATTTAGAGACTGTAAATGTCTACTCAAAAGCATTCTTTCAATCCTGTGTGTTGGTCAGGTGGTGTTTCCTCGGGTGGCCAGGGTTTGTAAGAACGACCGGGGCGGCTCGCCTCGTGTCCTGGAGAAGCAGTGGACCTCATTTCTCAAGTCTCGGCTCAACTGCTCCATCCCCGGTGACTCCCACTTCTACTTCAACATCCTGCAGGCTGTGACAGAAGTCATTCACATTAACGGGAGGGATGTAGTGATGGCAACCTTCTCCACACCTTACAACAGGTATGTTGAGGAATTATAGCAACAGATGGAAGTGACCTGTGGAGGTCATTCATTTTATTCAATCAGCTGTTTTCTTTCCATTTCCATTTATTAAAGCAATTATCTTTCTCAGCTTGAAATACTTTCAAAATGCCGTCAGTTCATCAACATTATGACAGTCTGACCTTTATTAACATTGGAGACATGTACCACTGCTTTGCTTCTTGGTGACATGTAATTCCCGAGGCTACAGGGTCAACATCTTCTGTCAAAGCAGTTTTGCTGCCCTTTTGACATACAGGTGCTTAATATTATTTTTCATTTTACAACTCATATTCAGAAGCGCTTTCATATTCATTGGCAGAAAGAGTTATCTAAATTGAAAATTGCCACAAAGCCATAGCGCTTGGCTGATAGCTTGCACATATTGTAATTTTCCATTTTATGGCTGCTTTTTAGCAGATAAGACAATTGCTTGTGACAATGCAATTGAGCATGGTTAATGGACATTAAAACCCAATGAAGCATAGCCTCTGAAAATTTCTATAAGCGCCGGTTTTGATCCTGGCATTAATTTTCCATTTCATAGTCAGAGGATGAAATTAGAGGGAGCACATTCAGACTGCGGGGATTGTGTCGTGTAATTGTCTGTCTGGATGTCTGGCTGGGTTGCTGCCTGGCCAAGTCACTTGCTTACTGGTCGGCTCGCTCACCATTTATCTGCCTTGTTAGCAGCCTGGTATAAACAGACATATGACTGTCTAACTTTCTATACATATACAATGCAGAGGCTAATTACTATAATTCAGTAGCTAAGCCAAGTATTAACAGCTCTCTGACCTTACTCTCTATAATACTGCCCTTGTGTGTGCTGTCTCCCCAATGTCTACAGGATAAGTTAAACCCATGATGCAACAGCCAGAAAATCCAAACAGCTGAGAGAGAGAAAGATGTTCCACTTTAAAGAAAGTCTGATAGAGAATAAACAATTCTTAGTTTTTATTTCTGAGGGCAGATGGTTGAAAAATAGAGAAAGTGACTCAGGAAACAGATATGCATTGATTCCAGTCAGACAGAGGGAAGTCAGTGACTCCATTGCTATCACAAGACGGGTATTTTTCCCCTTAAATGAATAGCAATAATAAGACAATCTGTTGTCCATATTTCTTGCCCAATAGTGTACTTGTGATGAACTTTGATGCCTCAAGGCTTTTGGGGAAACCCGGTCTCAGAGGAGAGGGTTAGGGAATGTATGTGCTCATGAGACTTGGGTACCATATTCAATAACTATGCAGTATATAGCCTGATCTATAATACAGGAATTAGAACAATTGCTAGTGATCCATGTAGGAGACTGTGATATAAAGAAACATAGTCTTGCATTGAAGTGCAGAACTATAAGGAACAGTTTTATTTAATTCTTACACATCCCTGTTTGGCTTCTTGGTTAACAGATGTGTACAAGCAGGCTTGTTTTATTGTTTGTGTTTTAAAAATGCATGTTTCACTTTTAATGTTACAGGACAAACTGTGTCACTTGCCAGTGTAACTCTATTTCAGATAATGAGTTTGGCTTGGGGAGTATAAACTTTCACAAATCCAATAAAGAGCAGGACAGAGTTGCTAATGTTAGCTGCTTTATACTCTGACAGTTGTACCGATCAAAATCCAGAATCTACACAGTGGATTTGTGATTCACAAAAGGTGCTTTTTAAAAATTGTAACCTGTAACCACAAAAAATAACGTAGTGTGAAATGTTCCTGGGCAGTAAGAGAATCTTGATTCATATTTAATCACTTATTAGATTGATAGTTTGATCTGATTTTCACAAGCCAGCTGCATTATGCTGGACGGACCTCATTTGCATAAAGTTGAGGTCGACTCGTGATTGTGAGGTTAGTCCTTCAAGTCACCGTGCCCTATCCATCATGTACTGTGCGATTGGATCTCCTGCTCTCAACAGAAATCCGTCAATGGATCCAGTATGTTTGTACCATTACAATTTTAATGTTGTTATTCTGGTTTTAGAAAGGCTAAAAAAAGACACAGCACTGCTCACTCTTTATACAGAATATTGCTGCAACATGTTAATAGCTTTTCAGGCCTTCCATGCCTAGTTACGGTTGCTATGCTATTATTGGACCGTCATTTTTTGTGGGAGGGATATAAGGAACAATCGAATGGCTGATTTAAATAAATGGAAGACATGATAAAATTGTATCTATAATATACATCTTGTTTCATAACATGGATATTTTTAATCTGGCGACTTTCATTTCAAACTTGATTGTATCACCCAATGTTAACATGCAACAGCTAAAATAAGCTATCCTGGAGAGATTTAACCCCTCCGGAAGGAATTGTAAATCTATTTTTCTGTCTCCTGGTGATAGTCCAGACTTGGCAAGGTGTTTCTTTGATATTTTTAGTTAAGAGGTTGTTTATGTTTTTTTGTGTTTGTGTCATGGCAGTATCCCAGGCTCAGCAGTGTGTGCCTATGACATGGCGGACGTGGCCAACACATTCACAGGGCGTTTCAAGGAGCAGAAATCCCCTGACTCCACCTGGACGCCTTTTCCTGAAGAGAAGGTTCCCAAGCCAAGGTACAACATCAGTTAATTAACCAGTGCAGACAGGCACACACACACACACACACACACACACACACACACACACACACACACACACACACACACACACACACACACACACACACGCACGCTAACACATGAGATTTAACACAGTCGCACACGCATATAATATATTGAGTCACACAGTCTTTCTTCCTCTTTCTTCTCACATTCGTCTTCCTTTGTCTCGCTCTTTCACACATATACACACATACGCACACAGACACACATACACTTGCTTATTTATTCATGACCTAAAAACGTTATATATGGTTCCTAATCCATGCATAAGACTTGTTGAATAACCATATAACCACATTTTTAACTCGTGCATCACCATTTTCCAATACATTGCTACTTTTTAGACGGGTATTACACGTCCTACGTCTTATTGCGTCACACACGTATGCACACTCTTACACATACCACCTCTCTTCACAGTCGCACTCCTAACCCATTACCTCACCTCTCCCCCACACGCAGCTGCATCAAAGAAGGGCTCAGTATCAACAAATGAAGCATGAGATCATTTTACAGATGGCTGGCTAATTCCACAAATGCACCAGCCTGATCAATGTCCCATCTATTGCTTGCTAATTAGCGCACTAAGAGCTGCTCTCCTCTCCTCCAGAAAAAAAAACAGATTTACTACAAAGATCTGGGCCACGATAATTGTTGGTACCACGTGTGTGTGCGTGTGTGTGTGTTCCCATATGGGTGAGGAGGCGGTTCCTCACCAACAGAGAGCCTGAGCCTGCCTCTTTGTGCATGCGTTGTGTAAATGAGCATATACGTGTGACTTTACCCACTTTGCTCAATTAGCATGTAATTACTTGTTTATGTTCAACAAGGTCAGACATTGCAGAGATCAGATACACCCGCCGTTGTTTTTACTGTGATTGATGTGATTGATTTCATTTCCATCCTCTAGTGTGTTTCAGACTTTTTATCTGCAGGCAAACAGACGGAGAGTTGTAACAATGCCACCAAAGTCTGCCCCTGCAGCAGACTGTCCCTCCATGTGCTAGACTCTCTCTGAATCATTTACAGATTCTGTATTTAAGAGATGTCTGTTTCTGTTCTGGTCTCCATATGCCCACAGACATAAATGTTGCCATACAGTAACATAAATCACTTTCTTCTTTTCCAATGACAAGTGGTCCTGCAAATGCTGTTCCCTAATTTAACAACATCAATTTGGAGGTGAATGTAACACTGGCAGCAGATAAGTGGAACTCGTCTGTCAAAGGAAATTTTATTTAAGGCCAAACAGCTTGAGTGGTTGAAAAAAAAAAATCAAATAGGTTTGAACTATAGTTTTCATCCTGTACCACTTCACTTTCTCTCGCAAGATTGCATGTTTTCATAAAAGCTAAATCAAAATCATTTCTTTGAAACTGTGTCATTTCCTTGTACAAATATGATTTGTGTATGAATGCACAGAAAGGCTGAATGATTTTTCTACATTATGTGATTCTCTTGATACTAATGCCTGCAGATCACTACTTTTTCAAATTGCAAAAAAAAAGATGGATTTTACAGGAAGATGAATTGACATGTCTCACGAGTGCACTCATATATATTTTTTAGGGGTTTGGTCCTTAAATGTTGACAGTCTCAGACATTCAGTGGCCAGCTGGCTAATATTTCTAGGACCTGGTGTGGATTATGTGGTGTGGCAGGGTATCAAAGACCACGCAGTAAAGGGGTTTTACAAGCTCTCAGAGGTGAGATGCCTGCAAAGGGGATATGCTATCAAAAGCAGCTTCTCTTTTACAAGCAGCTCACCAACTCCCTGTAAACGGATCAGATAGATAGAATGTCTTAGTGCTCTACCCTGAGTCCAAAGGAAAGAAGACATCTTGAGACCTCTGCTCTGGCCAAAGCCTCGTGGAATGAGAGTTTAGTAATTTAAGTCTTCACTCTCATTGATTTTAGGGAAGTAGAACTTTCTGCCTTCTTTTGGAGTTCTGGCCATGAAAAATTGCTGCAGTCAATGCAGTAGAATTTCTTTTGTACTTTTTTGTTCCATTTAGTTTTTTCTTCATCCACTCTCTCCTCATCTCCTCCCCCTCGTCCACCATTCAACTTCCTCTTCTTCCACTCCATTTACAGGCCTGGCAACTGTGCTGGCACTCCATCCATGGAGAGGTACAAGGTGTCCAATGAGTTCCCCGATGACACACTCAACTTCATCAAGATGCATCCTCTGATGGACGAGGCCGTACCCTCCATTGCTAACAGGCCCTGGTTCCTCAAGACCATGGTCCGGTAAGTATTACACACTCCAAAGGCCATTGTCATCAGAAGTCTATGAGCCTCTTCAACCCAGGACAATAATTACGTGAAGTGCTGCTCTGAGAGTTGGGCTCATTAAAACACACTAGTACTCCAGCGCAAACCAGCCGGTGACCTATTTTCTCTGTACTAGAGGAAACACTGATCTGCACTATAGTATCATTCTCCCAGAGTGACCACGTAGTAATGTGATGAAGACACAGTGCACAATTTGAATTTGCTGTGATATTTTAAGTGTTCATATTCATATTTACACTTAAAAACCATTATTAAAAAGCATGTTTCAAATGTGTCTTTGTTGCAAATTGCTCATTAAAATCCCTTTGAGGATATTTCGATGACAGGACACTGGAGTAAAGTTATTTCTTTTTTCCTCTGTGGTTGGCTTTTCTCCAGAGTTTCTGGAGTGCAGCCCATTTCCAAAAAGCCAGAGCACTGTGGCTGATGCTGTTTGTCATAAAGGTCTCTCTGGCTTTTAGCTGCACTCATGGGTGTAGATTTGGGTACGGACAGTAGGGACAATCTACCAATGACAAGGTTTTTCTGAATTGTTCCTACCTTTATTTTTCCTGATTTCAAACAATCTTGCCATTTTAACTCCACATTATGTTACTAGTAACATATCAGCAGGGTTGGTAGGTTTGCATGTATTCTGCAACAAAGTGGGCTATTGTGATAAAGAGTGGAGGAGGGGGATACTTGACTTGATTATCTGGCAACCCTTAACTTTAAGTGGTTTGACTCATTGTCGACTAGCTTCAGCCCAGCAGATGCCTCGTAGTCTGAGATGAACAATCATTAATTTGAAGTGGTTAGTATTTATTAATAGATTAAAGGTTTTAAACATAACAGAATTTTAAAAAAGCTTTTCCAGACAAAACTAACATCCTATTTAAATTTCAGGCATTAGGTGTCAATAGCTGATTTATGATTCTTCCCCAGACATGTTGTTTAATTAAAAGACCTATCACTGTAGGCGAAAATTACTCAATTTTAAGGAAGAGCCAAAGTGTAAGTAACAGCCAGGCACAGCTAAACAAATGTTCTGTAATCAATGTTTAATCCTCTTTGACAGTATGAGGAAAAATATTTATTTAAATACATTTCTCCCTTGTTCAAAGAGTGGAGGAGTTATGATTGTATATAGGTCATTACAACATGGATTATTCAAAGGTAAATTAGCCACAGCTAGTCCAACTGATTTGTTTGTGGATGTGTTACATCATTTTATTCTAAAAATCCTGTCAGCAACAGCCTGAGCAGTAAAAAGACACGCAGACAGGTGAGCCACAGCTTCAAGTTCAGGAGTTGAATGAAATATAACAGAAGTAGAAGTTTTTGAGATGGTTTAAAGATATCAATCAACAAACCGAAAAAAGATCAACAGAATCACAGGTATTACAGCAGATAGTTGGTTCACATACGCTACAGCTACATTATTTTCTTGTAGTTGTTATGATAGAAAATCTATCATATGTCAATTTTAAATATTACTGCCTGTTTCAGGCAAGTTATATTAGTGAATGTGTGTGACCACATGTGTACATATGAAAGAGAAAAGAGAGATAGAGAGACATAGTCTACTGTTTATTTTGGATGAAGAAAAAAGAAAAGGCCATTCCAAAGTTGAAACCAAATCTTCTCCTGACACAGACATTTTCCACCATCATCTCAGGGAATACGACAGCACACCACCACCCCATTCATTTGGACGTGGTTCTGAATTACAGCTGCTCGAGATTTAAGGTTAAAATTGCATGCCAGACCATTGACAAGCCTCATTGGTGGTAACGTCACCTAAAAGATGAGTTACATAGAGAACTCTTCATAGGGTTTACAAATGATTTGCATCGTATCACATCTTGCCGGTACATTGCTGAGGTCTGACCTACATACTGTGCTGGCTTAGTCAGAGATAGCTTTCATCAAGGTTATCCCTACAACATTATCTGTTCATTAATAACATAGCATTTCTGTCTTTACATAATCAGGAAATCAGACTATAATTTGTTTGAAATTACACCACAGTGAGCAGAACCTTGCATGCAAATCAGAGGCAGTAGTTAAAAGCATTATGTAAGTCTGACAAGCATCATGAAGGCATATGTGGGGTAGGATAGTGAAGCATTTCATTAGACCTGTCACAATCTGTATGTGGAGTAGTATTCTTGAGCTGAAGTAAACTGGAAACCAAATCAGTAATAAGGTTTGATCCCTGTAACACCCTGCAGAGGACACCCCAACATCCAGCTGATGCTTCTGCTGCAAATTTGGAAAAGTATTTCTGTCTTGAGACTTGTGCTGCGACAAGGACCTCAGCTGGCAGGGCACAATGAATCAAATGGAGGGGGAAGTCACTCTGAAGAATCAACCTCTTGAGATTTTTTATTATCCTGAAAAGGAAAGACAGTGAATGTCTTAGTCCTTGAGATTCTATTATTTTGCTGAAATCAAATCCCATTGACACAGTCCTTGGAGCTCCTGTTATGCTTGAATAGGTCAAAACCACATTGGACCTTGAGATTGCTGTTATTTTTGATTGGATGTAGGCATTGCACAGAACATTTTAAGAAATAACGAGAGAATAGGATAAGAGGATGTGGCCTTGTTTTGTAATGGGCTCATGGGGTAAATTGTACTTTCTAGTAAATTATCAAACCCAAAATTAGTTCTCTTTCAGTTTTGTTTTGTTTTTTCAAAGCAATGTGTATCCTTTGCCCATTTTTATGTAGAGAACACTCAGTAAACCAATAATGAGGGTAAAAGTGGACTTCCTAGATATCCAGATAAGCTCTCATACTTAATATTTAATTCCCATCTCCTTCAATTAAAAAATCATGAAAACAAGCATTTGCATAATTCACCTTGATGTGCAGATATGTACGTTTGTGATAACTTAAAGAGTTTCTTGGCTCTGGAACAAACCAAAAGATAGATACCAGTATCTCTGATACAATGAAATCAGATGGTAAAAGTAGCCTCAAGAGGTATTCCTTTAAACCTGTTATTTGATCCATCTGGATTTTACTTGTAACATCAACAAACCCCGATCCAAAACACACCAACTGACAGCTGTCTAATTTGCTAACTTGAAACTGCTTGGTGTGGGGTTTTTTTTCTAATAATGAATTGGAAATCGAGTTTTATGCACACCCACCTGGTGCTGAGCCAAACTGTTTGATCAGCAGCTGTCAATTATACAAGAAATTAGAGCTCCCAACTGTTGTCTGCTGCTTGTGCAACTTTTTTCTAATGCTTCTCTTTTAGGATCCACCTGACATGCCCTTTGTCAATCTGATTGAGTTTCTAATGAAATAACAATCAATTAATGAGATTAAAAGGACTCTGTAATGTCCCCTGCTGTTCTTTATTCTCTTTTAGACTTCTGACGTGCGTTTTGGAAGGCAATGGATTGATTGATTGATTGATTGATTGATTGATTGATTGATTGATTGATTAATTGATTGATTGATTGATTGATTGATTGATTACGTAATTGTTATTTTGGATATTGTATTCATCCTTGATTTTATAGTTGATAATATCTGCCAGTAAATATAAAAATAACATCTCAACACTTTGAATATGATCCAGGATAAAGACCACTGGGATAGGGGTGAAAATTCAATCACTGCTAGTATTTTTCCTGAAACTGGCTACATAATTGACTTATTGATTGGTTGATTGGTTAATTGATTGTACTTGGTATTCCCTATTCCAGGTATCGTCTGACACGCATCATGGTGGACAATGAGGCAGGCCCCGATAAGAACCACACAGTTGTCTTCCTGGGATCGGAGAAAGGCATCATCCTCAAGTTCCTCGCCAAGATGAACAATGGCTTCCTCAATGATAGCCTGTTTCTGGAGGAGGTTAATGTCTACAACCCTGACAAGTACGTTGCTTTGGGTGTATATGTGAACTCTGTGTGGGTGAGAGAGATGGTGAGACACTGCAGTTTGAAAGTTGGAAAGAGGGAAACACATGGATACTGTTGCTAAAAACGAAGAAGGGTCAGTTGTGTGACAGAGAGAGTGCGTGTGTGTATTCATGTTTCCAACCATCCAACCATTTCCCAACTCAGCCAACCCGCCAACCCACCAGCCCCATCAAGTACCAGTCAGTTCCCCCGACCCAAGCTATATAGTGAAGCCAGCCAGCCAGATGGCTACTCTATCATTTAAAAGAGTTTTATCAGGTTACACTTTGCCCAACCGCCTGCTACTAAATTAAAGACATAGGCCCTAAGGCTCTGGATAACGTAGTGCTGTGGTTCCCAACCGCAGCAGAGCCCAGTTCTTCAAAACTTTGGCTGATTAAAGGAAAACACACACACACGCACTCACTCACACTGAAGTCTGTGTTTGTCTTCAGGGCCAGCCCGGGATTTCTCGCTAATACATTATGTGGTGCATGTATGTATTATTGTGAGTGTGTGTCTGTGTGTGTGTGTCCTCACATTGGTTATGGTGGGGTGAGGGAGTTAAGCATTGTTGTGTATTTGGAGTAGAAGTGAATAAGGAAAAATCAGCCAAAGTGTGACCATGCCAAAGCAAATATTTAGTTGAGGGGTAATGGATGAGGGGGAACGAATGGCAGCACAAACAGAGGAGGGAGAAAGAACAGAGGGAAGAGTGAAGACTGAGAGAAGCAGAGTGGAGAATACATTATTGTATTAGACCGCCGAGCAAAAGAAGGGAATGAGAGCGAGGACTTGACAGGAGGGCTTTCAAGGTTACCACTGTTTGTTATCCAACATGCTGTGGCCATGTGACGGGCCGTATGGAGGGGATGAAGGGCAGGCCTTGCCTTCTTTCCTCTTTCCTCTCTGTATCTCCCTCTTTGTTTCTCCTTGTCCTGCTATGGCTGGGACTGAGCATTTGTCAGCTGCTGGCCATCTGGCTTAACTAGTGTACAGTAAGTGACTTTGCCCGCCTGATTCCCTGCCTGGCTGGCTTGTTGGCTGGCTGGCTGGATCAGCACAGGCCTGATTGTCCTGCATTACTACGTGTAGATGGACTCTAAGCCCAAATTGAGAATGTTAATGCTGCACTAGAGTGCTGCGAAGGGGAGATTAAATCCCTAGAGCTGGATGGCGGGATGGTGCGAGGAAAGGATGGAGAGAACGGATAGATGCTTGACACGCCCAAAGGGATTAGAGCATGCTCCTGTGGGGCCGAGTAGACAAAGAAGACTAGCAGGGATGGAGGAATGAAAGAATGGTGGAGTGGGGGGAGGAGAGGGTTTTGTCAGTGTTAGTGGGTTTTACAGTTTAGAGCGGTGTTATTGCTGACTGCTCACACTGCCCATCTGTCTGTTTATCTGTTGTATCTGTATCACCCCTTTCTTTATCTCTCTTTATCTCCCACTCTGCTCCTGACCCCATGTTCTTGATTCAAGCATTATCTCTGCTCTCCCTGACCTCGCAGTTTGTCTCTCTGCCACATCTTCCTCTTTTTTTCTCTTTAGATGAACTGTCAAATCTCATTTTGTGACTCCTTGTATCCATCTTCAACAAACTTTTTACCAGACTTTGTCTCTAAAGACGGTTTACCCCGACAGTTGTGTTGGAAGACAGAATAATCCCTACTTATCCGCAACTGGTGTCTCCTTTTTCTTGTTCTTGTTCCTTTAGATGCAGTATAGATGGTGTGGATGACAAGCGCATCATCGGCATGCAGATAGACAGCAAGAGTCACGCTCTGTGGGTCGCTTTCAGCTCTTGTGTGGTTAAAGTGCCGCTGTCTCGCTGTGAAAGGCACGGAAGATGCAAGAAGTAAGTTTGATGCTTATAAAATGGTGAAAAGCAAAAACTATTCCAGCATATAATATGATGCTGATGGTGACTGATGGAGTTTTTGTGTTTTATCCAGATCCTGTATAGCCTCCAGAGACCCGTACTGTGGCTGGGTGTCACAAGGAGCCTGCAAACAGGTGGTTGGCAACACCAAGTAAGTAAACACAATCATGCTTAATTGCAAGGAGGATATATTTCAAGTGTTCCAGGGTTCAAAAAGTGAAAAAACATTTTTAGCATAGACAAAGTTAGGAGGCTGACGTTTAGTGAATTTACGAAGTTTGGGTGGGATATCAGCAACAACTCCTAAAGAGTATTTCCATTACAAACAATCAACCACCAAGTTTACAGATCTGAATTACGCTCCTCTGACTGTGAGCTGAAGCTAAAGATTACACTTTATGGAAACCTGATAAAAACATTCAGCAGCTCAACCGAAAATCCTGGATGAATTCTGAATGAATTTTTCAACTCTGATGCAATGTCTTGGTCCCAAATATAACAAATGTTGAATTAATTACAGCTCTGCTTTGTGTCTCTTTGTGCCATTTCATAGGCACTGTAGAATTTATCCACCATATCACGCTAAGAGATATTTATCCAAAAAGAAAAATCTGAAATAATAAAACAGGTGGCCATAACAGTCAGAAAGAGTACATTCAAAAGCAGCTTCTCCCTCTACTCTATATTAGAAACTTTTAAATAGTTTTACATTTTGTCCAAAATTATTGCTGAAGTCTCTTTGCCATGCATGAAGCTTGCATTAATAACAAATGATAACATAAAAAGCCTGTTTTCCAAACAACTTTTATTATACAATATCCTACCTTCTTTGTCATGCCTGGTGGCCTTTCTCTCCCGATTTGTCGTGTCTGTGATCTTTCTAATTTTATGGTGTGTAAGTGCAATTTCCTCCAGCTGAAAGGCCTATTGGAAGGATGAATGGAAGGAAAGTGTTGTTTGCCCCAGGCCTGAGGTTGGGTACGTGGGCAGGGGAACTCTTGATGGTCTTGGTAACTATAATTTGCGGCTGTAGCTATGACACAGAACCAGATTATGCTTTCTGAACGAGCAGCATATGGAGTTTTGTGGTGGGAAAAAACATTTTACCGATGAAGTCATAACAAAAGGACCAGCACTCCAGTGGCTATTTGTTGTTGAATGAATTTCATCCCCCTGCTGCAAAATGATTGGTCTGCCATGCCAATACACCAAAGGCACACGCACACATGTACACACAAAATTTGCAAAAAAGAAAAACACACAAAGCTATCCATCCTATTGTTATTCTGAAAAGCTGAGCCGGTGGACTGTTCTGATTGAGTTTCCACTTTGGAGCTGGAGCTGACACAGAGGTATTAAGAGGGCAGACGACCTCTCTCCTTTGCTGTACAATATTTCTAAGTGAGGGAGAATGGGGGATTAGTCCCGGTAGGCTCTGTGGGTCTGTGGTGAGCTATTCAAAGCGTTTGCCAGACTGGACAGACGGAGGAGGGAGTTATAGGAATTTTGGTGTTAAATACAAAAGCTTTCCTCATACAAACAGATCCCTAAAGAGAACAGAGTTATTTTCCTTAACATCAGTCTCCATTTCTAACTTTTTCCTTACCTCATTAAAATGAAAACCCTGTTGCAGCACTATCTCTTTTTCTGTTTCCTCCTCTGTCAGTCTGTGTTTGTCGACCTAACCACATAGCTATCTTCTTACCTGCGTATGCCCAGCCCTGTTTGTGCATCTATTTTTATCCATCTTTCTTTTTCTATCTTTCCCCTGCTATTCTCTCCCTCTCTTGCATGCCTCCCCTCCCCTTTCTTCTTCCATCTGGCCTCAGCTCTAGTGTGCCAGCTTTCCCATGTGGAGTTATGCCTCTTATACCTACTGCCTATAAACAGCTTGGACTCTGGTCTCCTGCAATATGGTCCCCAGTCACCCCCTGTTCATGCATATGATCGCATATGAGTCTGTATAGTTGTTATTATGTAAACTAGATACAAGACTGTGAGTTTGTTTACAAATCAGAATATTAACAATTACTTGCTAATTATTAGCCACTGATCCTGACTCTTTTGTTTAGATTACATATGCACAACTATACAGAATAATTACCTAGTGAGCCAATGATTAATAAAGTCTGAGGCAGGTATTATTTTGTAAATCAAAGCCATGAATCAAAACGAATGGCAGACTTTCAGGAAACATTATGCGTACTTACTTTACACTGTATGTACAGTATATTAAGTCCCCAGTTGCCCATTCACTTCTGCTATGAATAATTAATGATAATATGCCTGACCTGCATTTCAACAACCAAGTCCCCTCTGTGCAACCACACATCTCACATAATAATCAGATCTGATGCAAGATGTTATAAAAATGTGGCCCATGGCTGCCTCCACTTACATACAGTGCAATTTGAATGCAATTTAAATATGCATAATGCGGTTGCGGAGGGATCTTAACCCTGAGCTGAACCGTCTGTAGTGTCACATTATAACACACTGAACTTCTGTTGCTATAATGCAGCCACTATGGGGCCTGAACCCATTAGTTGAGGGTTCACACTGCAGTTCACTCACTTTCACATGTGCCAAGTATACTGCATCCATAGTGTGACTATTCTTTGTTAAACTATCTTGAGACCAATAGGATTTAAACGTGTAACCTTGTAATCTTCATGTCGACACAGTCTCACCACAGTCTGTAATGTTATTATCGACCTATACTGGAAAGCGTGACCTAAAGGTTGCCAATGTTTTCGTCTTGTCAAGAAAGCCAAACGTTTCATGGCAGGGTGGGTCGGGGTGATGACATCAGCAAGGAAATCCGGTAGATATTGAGAGTGCTTGCATGGCATTTGTGTTTAGACAGGTCTAATTGTGCAACTCTGCGTCTGCTTTGTGATTATGACTGTGTATGATAAGCAAATAAGATAAGCAGATTAAATGTACCCCCAGATACGTAAAGAGGATGCTTCTGTTGTTGTTGTTGTTGTTGTTTGTGTGGCTGATATTGTGGTTGCTTTTCAGGGGAAATATGTTATTGAGTAGAGGGTAAAATTTACCATCTACATCCCAATTAAGGTTTTATCAAACTGGAGGAAAAGATGAATAGTTAATTGATTCATGGAATTTTTCAGTCATTTACAGCACATAAATATACATGAGGCAGTGTTTGACTTTATTGTGTTTGAGAACAGAACAGCTGAAATTCAATTGTATTTTTCTTCCAAAATCTCCCGTACTTGGCAAGTTACGACTGATCAGGGGATAGGGGGGTGATACAGCTTTGGAAAATTCTTCTTCATGCTATAATTGTGGCCAGTGGAGGGTGAGGTAGATGAGAGGAGAGGCGGGTGGACAGACAGTAGGGAAAGAGGGAGGCGGGGGGGCGGCGAGGGAGGGGGGTTGAGGAGGACTGTGAAAAGCTGTCATGCATGACTATGATGCTGGTTGACAGTTGGTCCGCTCTGTTTCACAGATCTCCTTACTGCCTGCTTGGTGGTCTTTCAGGAAGAAAACAGGTCTCAGTGCAGATTTCATCAGAAATAACGTCTTTGAAACTCTCTCTCTCTCATCCTCTTTTTCTCTCTCCCTCTGTGTCATATGATGGCCTTCAAGTACGGTTACCCCTCACTGCACTGGTCTTGGCCCATGTGATTGGGACTACAGCCTTATATCTCTACTGAACCTCGATTATGTCAGACACTGAGAAGAACAGGAGAGAACAACTGAAGATCTCATGAAAACTGTCATGTTTTTCCTTCTTTCAAATATATTTTATTATAGCTATACAACCTAAGATAAGATTTTTATCGCAGTCAAATAAAACATCAATCTTTTTGTATCTACACTTATGGTAATGAGTCCCATGCCAGCTATGGATTTACAAGCCAGCCAGCATTCTTCATAAACACTGATTTTAGGCCTCCAGGGTACATGCTAGGTGTTCTTTGATTTTGTTCCAGTTTAGGGCTTCCTTCGGCCTACACTGTGTGCTAACATAGGGTATGCTGTGTTGGGGGGTGTTTTTTTAGTAGCTGTCCTATAGCTTTGTGACTTTGTGACTGTGTTAGGTGTGGCGAGCCTGCATGGCCTGGCCTGTTTTCCACTGCTGACCATGATGTCTCTGTTCCCCGCAGATCAGCCTTTGAGCAGGACGTGGAGCATGGTAACACAGATGGCCTGGGAGACTGCCAAAGTAAGCAGGCCCTCTTCACTCTTATCTTTCCTTCTCTCTTCTATAAACCTCCCTCCCCCCACCACCAAACCACCACCACCATCACCACCACCATTCCTCTCTTCTCTGTTAAACTTGTCTCCCTCTTCTCTCGGGCCTCCGTTTCCTTCCTCGCTGCTGTCACCTTTTTCTTCCCCGTCTGTTCCGCCCTCACGATCCTCTCTTTCAGCCTCTTCCATCCATCTGTCCCTTTCGACTCTTATCCTCTTCTGTCCTTCCCCCGCTTTCTCTGGTCAATAGAGGTTTGTGTCCCGTTGGGCATAAATTGGGGTCCTTGTTGCAAATCGCTACGATAACACAACACGAACATTCATGTGACACACAGGGAAGGGATTTTACTTGTGAGTAATCACACAACAAAAACAGGACTCTCAACATAGTTAGTCAGTCAGTCTTGAAAGGTCTCATTCTCTTTTCAACACAGATAGAACAGGACATGCAGTATGTAGACTGTATATATTTGATTATTTCATGTCCAGAATAAATGTTTAAATTTGTCAGTTTTAAAATTCTGCTGCTTGGTTAGCAAGAGAGTCTTAACACTCATCTCATCTTAGTCCATTTTATTCCATCTTTTTACTCAAAGTAAACAGATGCAGGGCATTTTTCCTTCAGTTTCAGCAACATGTATAGTCAAGGGAGGCCATAGCATTGAACCTTCATTAGCTGTGGAGGCCATATAGATCACCCCTGATTAGAAGTTAGGAGAATACTGAGGAGGCGATCGATTCTGCATTACTTTAAAAGTCATGGCTTTTGATCATGTTAAACCATAGGTCCTCTTTACAGCAAGCAATAACACATTTCCCTTTCATTTCTTCTCCTCTTTTTTCAGATACCTTTGTGGCACTCAATGGTAAGTACCCCACGTAGACTGTACAGGCAATCAAATAGAAGAGAGGAGAGCTGCATTTCATCTCCCCTGACTATTTAACTTCAGCCACGCCCCTTCATCTAGTCAATCAATCATTCCCTCTCAAGCAAATGAAAACTCCTCCTACATGTGTAAAGACGGGGTTATTAATGACTCAAGGTTTTAACTGAATTAATTTCACTCCTTCTTTTTGATAGACATTCCTTCCAGTTATGAAGGCAATGAAACATTAAAGCACTTCTCATAGTAATCCTCCTCATCCAGCCCCTTTGGTGTCTAGTAAAAAGGACGTAGAATGGGAATTAGAACTTTAGAAATAAAAATCTTTAATGCTGATTCTGATTCTATTAGTTCTATTAGACTCTCTCTCCCTTCGTGTTTCCCTGTCCCTTCCCCTTTATCCCCTGTGCAATTGCATCGATTAGCCCTGACCTTTGCTTCGCTAATTGGATGGATCTGGTTGTTGGTGGTTTAAGGTCTTGATGGTGAAGAAATGCCTCAGCATGCACATTAAACAGGGCATGTGTCGACAGAGGCAGAGAGAGAAATAAAACTGGTCTGTTTAGAGTCAGGAAAAGATCAGATATGTCTCTGCCTACAGTGATCAAGCATGTGCATTTGGCAAAGGCTTTGAAAAGGGCTAATGTAAACATGCACAGACAAACTGCACATGCAATCAAACATTTTAGCACTGGCGTCTTCCAGCAAATATGGCTGTTCTCCTAATCACATAACAACAATGTCACAATCACTCTTCAGTGCTGGCTGATTGATACCATTTTCCTCACTCAAGTCTTTTTTAAAAGAACGATAAACAGATGTGATTAGCCCGCAGCAAAGTCACTCTTATCCATACCATCCACACCTACACTCACAACCACCTTATTTTTATCTAATCTGGGAGCAGTTTGGTTTTCAGTGACTCTCTCTCGCTCACAAGCAGATACACGCACATACCTCGCAGCTGCCAGATCAAAACAATCAGATCCATACAGAATGACAAGAATAGATATTTTGAAGTAGTTCCAAAAAGCCCAGTTCTCTGTCTCTCTTTCACCCCCCTGTGGCAGTACCCCCACTGTGATTCTCCCTCCTTTTGGAGATCCAGGGTCATGGAAAAAACATCTTGTGTTAGTGTGCACCCCAATAGTGCTGAATATGCTGCCACAGGCTTGGCTTCGTGTTTCAAGGCACACACACACACACACACACACACACACACACACACACACACACACACACACACACACACACACACACACACACACACACACACACGCACGCACGCACACACACACGAGCGCAGATAACACCCAGTTTCCACCCTAAACAAAGTCTCAGCCATTGCCCAAGCCCCTCAGTCTATCTGTCAGTGGTTGATATGGATTTGAAGATGAATAAATGCCCCCTCTCCATTCTACTCTACTCCAGACTAGACATCCTCGCCTCTCTTTTAATCTGTAGAAAGAGAGGGATGTGCATCCGTCGGCAGTTTAGAACTCCCCCCACCCCACCATGATCCGTGGAGGAGCTCTGAGGCTCCGAGCTCTCTCTATGTGTGTCATCTGCCTGAATTGTACTTCCCCTGGCGGTGGGGGAATGAATTATAAAATAGGCCTGTCACACTAATCTCTCAGCCTTGGGCCAATAGTTAAATAAATCATTTTAATGATTGCCACGCCACACGGAGGAGGAGGAAGAGGAGGCTCTGGGTGGTGTTGTGTGCGGGTGTCTGGTGTGCGTAGCAGTCTACCAGCAGCATCATCGTTAGCCCCCTGAAATGCCTCCCCCTCTTCAAACACAAGCATAAACACACATTGTAATGGCACTTGCGCATCTGCAAATACACACACATACACACGGCTGTCACCTTCTCTGTGGAAAGAGCGTTTAAATTGGGAATTGGGGGCTGAGCTCAGCAGAGGCTGTTGATAAAAGTGTTGTCACTCATCATATAGAGAAGATTTTGTCCTTAAACATGTGGCTTAAATACATTATATTAAATACGGTATATAGCGTGTGTAAAATTGTGTAGGGTGGCTTAAGTGGAAGCATGTGGGAAGGTAATGTGATTAGCATGGTTCAAAAATAAACAGTCAGACAAAAGCTTAATACTTTGCACAAATTCTGCCTATGAAAAAAGATGGTAAAACTGAAAAAGGCGGATGTCGGAAGAAACACAGATTGTCGGAGAGTAGTGCACTGATAGATGGGGAAGAGATAGGTATAATCCATCATCGGCATGAAAGAGTACTTTGTTACAATTGTCAGATGTCAGACTTTCAGGTGTTAGAGCACTTACAGCACATTCATTTCCACAGAGAGACCAGTGTGTGCTATTCTTGTTATAGCCTCATCATCTGTGTAATGTCCTGGCTGTATTATGATACCCTCTTCAACTGTTGGCCAGTAGTTAATTTAGCCATTAAGGAATTTAATTACAGGGTGGAGTCAGATCAGAGAAAATTCATTAACTCTTAATGACATATTTCTACTGATTGATCTAGCCATGTTGCTAAGGGCCTTGCTAAATAAAGACTGTGCAGATCTGAAACATTTAGGGAGATATTTGGTTTAAAATGAGGAGAAAGAAAGGCAAGAAATAAGAGGGGAAAGCAGGGAGAGGGAAGCACAGAAGAGACAAAGACTTAAGTTTTAATAGTGGACATCATAATGAAATGGACATTGCTTAAAAAATTGATTCAACAGTTGGATTTAAAGTAACAGAAAGCTTGAAAGTGCACAAACAGAGTTACAGTTGAAGAAAAGTTGCAGGGAGACTGCTCTACAGGAGCGATGGAGAGAAAAGTCTCATGTCCTTCATATCAAAGCCAGGCACCCTATGGTGGTTGTGAAGAAATACAATTGTACTCTGCTCTGACAGGCCCAACGGAGTTTTAACATGTCAGTCAGAACAGAGGGGGAGAGAGTGAGAAAGACAGAGGGAGGCTGAAAATGACAGAGATAATAAAAGAAAGGACATGTCTGTGTCGAGAAAGACACACATATGCAAAGACATACACATTTGCTAATGAGTTGCCCTGGGTCACCAGGGAGAAACACTTTGTTGCCTCACACAGCCCAGCAGCTGTCCTTGTGTGTGTATGTACCCTCTTTAAAGAAGGAAAAGATGTCTGTGTGTGTGTGTGTGTGTGTGTGTGTGTGCACGTGTGTGTGTGTGTGTGTGCACGTGTGTGTGTGTGTGTGTGTGTGTGTGTGTGTGTGTGTGTGTGTGTGTGTGTGTGTGTGTGTATATGCACCCTTGCTGCACATGCACTGAAGCCTGTCCCTCTCTGCCCCGAGCGTCGGTTAACCTGTGTTGTGTCCGGCAGGCCACCATCACCACCACCATCACCACACCCTCTCACTCCCCACCTCGGCCCTACCCGAGGCTGCCGAGAGCCCCCTGGGGCGGGGCCGCATGGTGGAGCGGAAGGACCCCCCCATGAGCTCAGACAAAGGGGAGGACCCCTACATGGCAGTGCCCTCTCAGACTCAGCCAGAAGCCAATGGTAAGCCTTGGAACGCAACAGTGAGCAGTCAATTTGGTCCATTGTCACCTGTGGCAAGAGAGGTGGGGAGGGAAGGGAGAAAGGGGAAAGGAGGGGTTTGTGTAATTGAGATTTACGGCTGCCTGGCTGCTTCCAGCTGACGAGGTGTAGAGATAGTAGATCGCGTTCTCTCTAGGGGACAAATTGCCTCACACTGCGCACGTAAAACCCCCGCAGAAAGACAAACACACCTAAGAGAGAGATAGAGATAGTACATACATATGCAGAGACATGCATACACGGACACACACACACATTCTGTGCTCATTATGAAGCATGTACACTCACAAAAAATACTTGCACACGCTCTGTAGGTTGGATTTATTATCCATGGACTGTAATGTCCCACAGGAGATGTAATATCCAGACCATTACACTCTGAAAAGGAAGATGGAGATGTATTTATTTCCTCGAGAAGATGGCCTGTGCCCCAGCTCTGTCATGCTTTGCGACACAGTGACATGACATTGAACGCCCTTTTATTCTGTGTTAACAACCTGCCTAATGCTGTACTGCCTCTAGGACGGCTCGCTGGATAAATGAGTAGAGAAAAGGAGAGAAGGAAAGGAGATAAGAAGGGGACAGCACACATTGGGAGTGTAGGGTAAAAAAAAAGGGTCACCACTGTGCTGCACATCCATGTTTTGTCCCTTAATAAAACAGATAGACCTATTACAGATCCCATTAAAACAACACGCAACATATCCCTGCTGCGTTACATAGCTCATGCTATAAGGGTCACCATGGCCTTGAGGAGATATTGATTATTAATAACAGTGATTCATCATGAGCGTGGCCTGGTAGACACCTTCTATAGACTTACAGTGGATAAAGAAAGAGACAGAGAGAGAGAGAAGGAGCAGCTAATGAACTGAGACAAAGGTGAGAGTCTTGTCATTGAAGTTTCTATAAATATTACTATACTTCAGTGCATGTCTCATAATTAACAACACTAAAATAAGGCTTTATGTCAGTTCAGTTTGCAACATCACATGTTCAAATATCTACCTTCTACCGTCATGTCAGCTGGAAGCAGTACAGGACCAGTATGTAGATCCAAGCACAATGGTGGCAGAGACTTCAGACAGCATGCCTACAGCCAGCATCACAACATGCTGGTGCTCCCCTTGCTTTTACCTGAGCAGGTGTAACATTTTTCGAGCCTCACAAAAAATAGTGAGGAATAAAGTTTGAGAAAAACAAGACTTTAAGCTATAAACTGTCTGGCAATCAAAAAGTCCTAGGAACCTTTTTGCTTCTTTAATTGTGGGGGTGTGGGCGTTCAATCAAGCTTGCTCAGGTAACTGCAACAAGGCCTCACATTTCAAAACATGCTTTCTTGCTGTTTTTTTCTGTATTATCATTATTATTATTATTATGATTTTATCTGACACCTTTGCAGCTTGTTTCAGTATTTATCAGTTCTGTATCAATTTCAGCTTTACAGTCTTTTCTGTTTCCTTTTCTCAAAAAGTCAGCTCTGATGAAATTTGTTTGATTTTCTTGTGCTAGTTTCTTGTGAGCAGTTCTTGATATTTTGCATGGCTTGGTCTGAGACTACATCTTTTTTTTTGCTATTTATATATTTGCCTTTTTACTGTCTTGATTGCTTTGATGGTATTAAGCACAGTTTTGCCTCCATGCAGCTTAATGCTTTTACAGCATGGCAAATCGAGCACCACAGTCAACAGTATTCATTTCCCGCTCCACCCATCCTGCCTTCTCTTCCTTCCTGTCGCCCTCAGTATTACTGGCTTCAGGTGTCAACTGTACTGTGAAAACTTAGCAAACTGCGTGAGTGAAAGTGAAAATGGAATCAATATAGGAGAAATGATTATGGAGTCAGAAACTAAGTAAGTTGGGAAAGTAAATTAGTCATTCAGCATGCATTTTAACTGCAGGTATAGACCCATGCAGCCCATTTTGCAGGAGAAATAAGGAATAAACATTTAACCACACCATCAATCTATCAAATTAAGTAAAAAAAAACAGTTGAGTGAAAATGTATTAGCTCATGTCCAAAGTCGTTAGCAAGCTTGTTCATGATTTAAAAGAAATTACAATTACTCCCCAACTTTTTCATTTGCAGTTAAGACATTGTGGAATCTTATCTGCTAATGAATATTACAGTGCTGCCAATATGTATTAGGCCAGCACCACCAGAGTAATTAGAAATGCTGTAAAATGATGAGCATTCACACACTGATGATATTTAGCACCCAACAGCATCATTATCTGGCGTTCCAGTGGGGTCATCGCAGTGCCAGGTGGCTGCTTGTGTTTCACAGTACATTTGAGCTTGGTGTTTGTCTGTCTGTCTGGCCCTCATCTGTCTCTGTTAGAATCTTCCTCTACTCCTGTCACCCGACCATACACCTCTCCTGCTCGCCTCCCATCACTCACCCGAACCCCAAAAACACCCTGCCACTTTCGCCATCTGCTGCCATTGTGATCAGTCTCCCTTCCACAGGACCTCTCATCTGACTGGGATGGCATGTTCCAAGGCTATACCTTACCTAGTGCAAATTAATTCCCGAACCTATTTATGGAGCCTCCTCCCCCAATGCCCCTCCCCCTCCTGTCTCTTTCTGTCTTTTACACCTCCATTCCTGCACCTCCTCCACCTCCTCTGTCTCTCCCCTTGTAGATTGTCTCCTCTCTAACTGGAGTCATATCTCTTCCCTTGTCTGCAGGAATAATTCCTTGCCCTGCTCCCCCACTTGCTCTCCTCTTCCCACTTCCTTCCTTTCTCTCTCTCTCTCTCTCTCTCTCTCTCTCTCTCTCTCTCTCTCTCTCTCTCTCTCTCTCTCTCTCTCTCTCTCTCTCTCTCTCTCTCTCTCTCTCTCTATCTCTATCCCTCTCTCTTTCCCTCTCTCTCCCTCTTTCTGTCGCCCAATTCGCCCCATACATCCACCCTCCCCCAACTCGACCTGTAGCCACTGCTGTGTTGCTCCAATTTATGGGTTCATTACAGCAGCTATCCAGGGGAGAAGGAAAGGGGAGAGGTGGAAGGAAAGAGGGATGGAGAGAGACAACGTGGGGGAAGAGGCATGGGAAATGAGGGAGGAGAGATGGCAAGAGAGAAAAAGAACACACATGATAAAGATTTATTAAACAGAACAGGACAATAATGTAGCGGTGAAGGTTACAAGGGAACAGAGAGGGGAGGTAAACTGGCTGAAAGATAGCATCGAGCAAATAAGTAGGAAGAAGTGAAATAACAGAGGGCAGAGAGATATGTAGCTGAACAGATTAGCATTAACACTGTTTCTCTCTATCCCTCTGAGTCATTTGTTCTCACATTCGGCCACGGTTTTAACCCTGCAATGTCTGTGCTCTCTATTTTATGTTGACCCAACTAACTCAACTCATCTCAGACTAAAACAATCTGTGTATAGGGTGAAGGAGCGTCGGGACAAATATTGAGAATCTACAAGCAAATCTGTGGGATGTTTTTGTTTTCTCATGTCATACTCATTATGATTCACAAGATTAATATTCACAAGTGTCAAATCACAGAAAAGGATAAACACAAACTAAATTAGTTGGATATAATGTGTTATCTTTTTAAACATCACACTTCCAAAGCTGTACAGCATTTTCATGATATTTGTTTGCAATTAGAGGAGAGCCACCATAGCTTACTGAGAAATATGATTTCCCTCCATGTCAGGATTTCACAGGCTTGCTCTACGAGGGTTATTTTCAGCTGCAGGCAGCTCTCTGACACCTGTATGCCAAGGTGAGGCTGGTAAGATAGAGGGAGAGTATGACCCCGCTCACACAGGGATACTGTGCTTTTTTCTTTTTTCCATGACAGAAAGTCCTCATAACCAGAGCATTTCACCTCATCTCACTTTCTGGAAGACAGTTAAAGGAACATTTCAGCATTATTATTGGGGATGCCATGTCAATCTTGAATGATAGCTATAGTTATGGAAACTGTCAAATATGTCCAATAGTAGGAAGTTCTTTTTTTAGTTCACAGTCAAATTCAGGTTTCAAACTTTCTTATAAGGCACAGAATTGTTGTGAATACTGTTTGGCTCTGACTTCACATTACCTTCGAAGAGCAGAATTGTAGCTTATACATCTTAGCCTAGCTGGGAAACTATAGGTTTTGTCTGTATCTTTAAAAAAACAAACAAACAAACAAACAAACTGCTTGTGTAGTTTGGAGGGGCCGGTTAAAACACTGATTCATCCCAATATTGGCTGTGCAAATGTCAACAACAGAAACAACCAGCACTGACACAAACAAGAGAGCAGTGGAGTAACTGTTTCTGTTAAATGTGTATCAGAATTTAGCTGCCTAACCTTTAGCAACAGCTTTCTTTTACCACTTTTTGATAAAAAAGAAAGCAGATTTCCACGTTGTCTGATTTTTACTTTCCATTGGAGGGAATAGAAGCTCTAATTAAACATGAACTCTGCTTGCCACCAGATTATGCATTTGAGTTTATCAGGAGGTTGAGAGCACGCAAGGCACAGAGGACACTGGTAAATTTAATGTTAGTACTTTCATATGTCATTACAGTAGAATGATAGGACTCTGGTTAATCCTATGTAATGACATGATAGGATTTACATTAAAAGTTGGTGAAGTGGCCCTTTAAGGTGTGAAGAAAAAGTATGTTTTTTAATCTCACACCTTCATTATTATATGAACAGCAGGATTTTGTTGTAGTGTTCTTTACTGGTCACAGATTGTCATAGGCCTTTGTGAGGCAGATGAATTATCCACAGCTCATTGTGAATCATAATAGAAACAGTGGACTGGATGTTTTCCCGGCATTACGCACTTCCCTGACTGACGTCAAGCCATAAGCAATCATTTCCTCCACTGATTAGCTTATTGTTCTCTCAGACTGCTTTTGTTTTCTACACTTATTTGCAGCTTACTTTTCCATTTTTGTGTTTTGGTTATGCGTTTCAGTAAGACCTCTCACTGTTACTGGTTCACACAAAAGCTTTGCTTTGTCTTTTGGCCGTGCGAGACTGCATCTTGTAGCACGGCAGCTCATCCATTTGTGCGTGTGAAGCTTGTCTAACCCACATTTAGCTGTCATTATTCTACTTTAGACTGAATTTAAATGGTCATGTTCATGTTGTATCCGTGAACCACTTCTCAATTAGATACAAGCCAAGTCTTTGCTCTCAGTTGTACTATTCAGGGCTTGTTGTTGTATGCTAACACATTACGGAAGGATTATTAGTACCTGCATTTATAACTGGATGGATTACAACACATACTGTGTCACATCACACATACTGGAGCACTTTAGTCATCCATAGAAGTCAGAGGCCTGCCGTACATTTTCGACAGTCATAGCATGATAAAATAGCCTTCACTTGAATGGGTGAACAGTGACTCATCAAGATTGACTATTAATTATGAGCAGTCGACGTTGTGGAAGAAAAGCCACACAGGAGTTAAAAGAAAATTTACATTAAAAAAAAAAGTGATTTATGATTTCAATGGTTTTGCTGTGAACCTGCACTGTTGGGGAACAGCTGTCAAGTCAAACATTGTATCTGGAATGTCGACCTGTAGTAGCGCTGAAATTCAGAAAAAACTAGATTAATTGTTTTCGCTGTGTTATTCATAAGTCTATAACTTATTAATACAAACAGTACTACAGTCTATTTGAGAAATCATCCACCTGATGAAAATGTTCCCAGGCACATTTAATTTGAGCAGATTGCCTGTAAATACTAAAAACCACACTATGCACAGAGGTGGATAGGTTACTACATTGGTGTTAATACCTGAAGTGCAGAATGATATAATTAGGGGGTTTAATTATATCTTAACTGGATCATTAGTATGCGGTACACTGACTAAGGATTGTCTGATGAATACTTTAGTTTTGAATAATACCATTAATGCAAGTGCCTCTTAAACACAAACATACACAAGACTTAATGGGATAATATCCTAACTGGGGATTAAATAGAGCTTAATTAATTGCTGTCATCATCTTAACAGCAATGTCCTTTTAAAAACAAGTGAGTCCCTGAAAGCAGATACTGAATTTCCAAGGCTCTTGCAGCAATGAAGGCAGAGTAAACGTAAGCCACTCAACATTCGCTGCACCTCTCCTTCATCTTTCCTTTAGTTGTCAAGATCCACTATTCTGCTTTTCAACAAGTGACATGTTGGTGAGTGCAGTTGAGTCTGATTAAGATTTTTATCATTTTTCAGACAATGTCTGTGAGTAATGGCCTCTAGTCAGAGGTTAGCGCCCTCTCCGTAACCCCTCTGTGATCTTAAACTGCCTTTGAAGTTTTCCCAACACCAGCACAAAGACGGGCTCTGTGGGCTTAAGTCAGTTGGTGCTTCTGAAGAGATTAAAAGAGTGTAAGAGTGTGCATTTGTGTCAGACAGACAGACAGAGAGAGAGAGAGAGAGAGAGAGAGCATTCACAAATTCCAGTCACACCAGATTACAATGTTTCTGATTTACAACTAAGTGTTGCCGAACCAGGCTGTTTTGACAGCCAGAAATATCTGAGTATCTGAGATATGTGTTCAATATCTGAATGTTGAGGCCCGGGGCGGTGTGAAATTCAAATCAATTCTACTGCTGAGTGAAGTGTCGAACTGCAGGATGCCTTGTGCTGCATTCTTGGGGCGAGGCGAGAGTTGAAACCAGATTATAAGTCACTGTATAGTCAGAGCCCTAACAAGATGAGACTAAAGCAGAAAATCTGCAGGTTTAAACAACACTTTGATACTTTCCAAGGTCATGTTGTTAAAGTTTTGAAAAGTTTGCCAAGATCACAAACAGGACTGTAACAATGAGGGACATAGCCACCATGATTTGAAACCCTGAAGTCCTGTGATTCAACAGAGACAGCTCCGATGTCCTCTGTGGCTACTTTCTTTCTCTTTGATGTTAAGGATGAGGAGCAATTTCTCACATGAAAGATGGAGGTCTTCAAAGTTTTCTTTTTACTTTCTTTCTTATTTTACCCAAGGCCTTGGGCTAAGCACCCTCTGGAACTGTGTGTAAGCACGAAAGACAAATGATGGATGGAAGGGGAGAAAAAGTGAGAAAAGAATGAAAGGATTTTTGTTCAAAAAAAGATGCAGACAGGAAGAGCCATGCAGTGCAGGTTAAATAGGGCTTTAACCTCGGCTCCCACACCCGGAATAGAAGACAAAGATCCAGCTCCACAGTTCGCCTCCTTCAACAAAGTGGACAACCCGTTTGGCTCTGCTGCCCTCCAGCTTTTTTTATTCAATGTGAAATCCAAATCCCTGGAGGAAGAAAGTTAACCTTTAGCGGCAATAAATTCACTGTCATGAAAATTCATAACAGTTTTGACTTGCTCTTTCAGTATGTAAGCACCACAGACAGAGATGGACGAATGTATTTACATTTAACAAGGATTATGGAAAAAAAATAGAGATTTGCCGAAGTATTTGTTTATGCTCATGCTTTCATTTTCTTGCGTAAATGTTTTTTGGAGATTTTCAAGGCTTCTCACCTCAAATGAAACTGTATTGTTTGCCAAAAATGTTTAACCCAGCAGATCTCAAACAGTGCCCGTCACCATTTCTGCCAAATGTTGATAACTCACAAAGACCACAAGGTTGTAATTACAGCCTTCCCAGTTGCCACTGAATAGAACACTTTGCATATGGAGGCTGAACAGTTTCAAAGAAAACTCTGAACCAGGAAGAAAGTCAGAAGAGCGATTTATTGTTTCTATGTAGGAGAGAAGTAGCAGAAAGTAAGGAAAAAAAGATCTAAGTGAGGACAAAAGAAAGTCAACAAAATGAAAGATAGCAGAGAGGAAAAGTATCTCCCTCATTCTCAGATGTTACTGTATGAGACGGGAAGCATATGTTTGGTCAGACAGGCAGGCCATTTGGTCACACGAGTCCACCGCATAACACATGTCAGACCTTAATGCTTCACCACGGATAACACTCATCACTTCTTGTACTATCTACACAGCAGGGCGCGTCCTTGATAAGAGACGATTTTTGCCAGGAAAGAAGCTTTAAAGTCTTTTGTTTAACACTACATGAGGTATGGCCGAGCTGCATGTTGTCAGCACTCTATTAAGGAGAAAAGTGACATTTTGTTTTTACAGTAAATGAGGAATGACCTGAGCAAAAGTATCAGCTCTTTTTTTTTTTATCCCATGAAACCGAGGCAATGGTCAATGTTTAATTCTGGCTAGGAAAACAGGTTTTAAGACATGTTTTTGGACTAATGAAGTATGACTGCCGCGAGTAAGGATTATGGATGTTAGTTTAACAGAGTCTGGATTTCAGTTCCATGAGAACAGATTACCATGCTGTCTCTGAGTCTGTGTTATGTCTCACTGAGGAGACACAGAAGATATTCTCCACATACGTCCTCGGTGACACAGCCAAGCTGAAAAGCCTAAACACGATTACCAGGCCCCTTCAGGATTTTACAAAAATATTGCAATGCTTCATTTTGTGGCATCGTCTTTCAAAAAAAATAAAATAATGGCAGAGCAGATTGAAACACTTTTATGATGAGCTGCAAGGAAAGTGAGGCAAACCATGAAAACGGCACATTGTAAAAAGATAAAATTGCAATGATCTGCTTGTTTCCTCTGAACATAAGTATTTCAAAAATGTTTCCACATGTATATACTGCGCACAAAATGATATACATTACGATAAGAGACAATGAGTGCAGTTCACACGTGTGTCTGAGTCACGTTATCATTGCACAAAAAACCAACGGTGCACAGTGGGAGCTTTTTACGTGATAGAGCCCACCTGTCTAATCCTCTGTCTGGGGTAACTGATCTGTGTTGGCCACAGGTCATGTGTGAACATATTATAAATCTCTCTGCTGTGGACTGGTGTGTTTAACCCAAGGAACAGAACGCTGCATTAGATGTCTACATTCATCAAGAGGCTGGAGGTTATCATTTGTGTGTTTGAGTGTGGGAGGTGCATGTGTTTGTGTGTGTGTGTGTGTGTGTGTGTGTGTGTGTGTGTGTGTGTGTGTGTGTGTGTGTGTGTGTGTGTGTGTATGTGAGCAGATTACCGTTGACCCCATTTTATTGCACACAACCTGCTGCTCCCACTCTCCCACAGCAAGAATACTTCATAGCTGCTTTTATTGAATTATCTTTTATTTGTCCGTATCGCAACCCGTCTTTGCCGGTCTTTGAAAGTGGCGCTTTCATAAGACACTGATGACACAGCTCATTGGATTTAGCGCCTAATCAGGGGCTTTTTAATGTATTCTCTGTGATTCATGAGATTGGATCCAAGCTTTATGAAAAGTCTCCCATTTGCATCTATGAGAAGAAAGGGTTTGGGTATTTCAGGCTCCTTTATCTCCACTCATATCTTTTTTCATTTCAGCAGAAGGTTTTATCTGGGATTTAAAATGTGAATCATAATCACCCCTCCAAAACACGTTTTCAGTCTAAGATTGGATTTCCGTGAAATATTGAATGTTGCTACGTCAAGCTACAAGCATTCGTGCACGTTTTGAATAGGTGTTCCTCATGATGGGATAAACGCTTCTTCATTTGCATGTTTTTCATGAAATTGTTTAAACCTTTAATCTTTTTATCCAGAAAATATCTTTTAATTATTGTAATTCAATATTGTTTTTTTATTTTTTTTTGGCTGGTCTAATAATATGCATCTTTCCCAACAGCTTTATTTTTCTTAGAAACAAGTTCCCACAACATGCAGCAGCAACAGCAGCAGTAGTAACAGTTCTTTCTGTAGTGTGCATATCTGAATGTCATCTCCACATCTCTCTGCAGGTGTGATCCGTGAGAGCTACCAGAAGGGTCGTGACCAGCTAGTTCCTGTGACCCTGTTGGCCATTGCAGTCATCCTAGCGTTTGCCATGGGGGCCATCTTCTCTGGCATCATTGTCTACTGTGTCTGTGACCACCGACGGCGAGACATGGACCTGACAGGCCGCAAGGAAAAGGACAGCCACCACCTCCACTCCCGCAGGGGATCCATGAACAGTGTGACCAAGCTGACGGGCCTGTTTGAAACACAGGCCAAAGATGGTCGCCCTGAGGCAATCCTCACTCCTTTGATGCACAACGGGAGACTGACACCAAATGGAAAGATGCTGATCAAAGCGGACCAGCACCACCTGGACCTTGCTGCTCTGCCAACTCCTGAGTCCACCCCCATGCAACCGCGTCGCAAACCCAGCCGAGGCAGCCGGGAGTGGGAGAGGAACCAGAACCTCATCAATGCTTGCACCAAGGACATGCCACCCATGGGCTCCCCTGTTATCTCTACTGACCTGCCCCTGAGGGCCTCACCGGGCCACATCCCCAGTGTAGTAGTCCTGCCTCTGCCACAGCATCAGCACCAGCTCCAGCCTCATCTACAGCAGCACCAGCAGTCTTATCAGCATGAGTATGTGGAACAGCCCCACCACAGTGACCTGAGCATGGGCCACAGTGTCATGGACGACCAGGGGGCAACCCTGGAGTACAAGACAATGAAGAGCCCTTGTCATAACCTCAACATGGTGGATCCAGATGGGATGCTGCCACCTCGTGTACCCCAGCGAGAGGCCTCCCTCACCGTCCCTCCTGCTGTCCCACAGATGGGCAAACGTCTGGAGGTCCACTCATCAGTCTACGGGCTTCGGAAAGGATCAGCGTCCTCCGCTTCTGGATCGTCTGCCCTCAAGAAGCACAACACCAACTCATCTAACTCCTCCCATTTGGCGAGACATCACAGCTTCAACCGTGTGGAGACTCCACCCCCTGCACCCCAGAGGGTAGACTCCATACAAATGACAGCACAGGGCATATCTCTGTCACGGCAGCCTGGAATGAGCTCCTATGATTCATTGCCTCGAACGGGCATCAAATATCTCAAGCCTGATGTCCCTCCCAAACCCTCCGTAGTCTCACTCTCAACAAAAGTCAAGTCCAGTGACTCCTGCACATAGTCAACTGGTTATCTAGTCAGTCCAATGTGAACGGACAGTAGTGAAAGGATTTTTTCTGAAATAGAGAAAAAAACAGGGAATACTGTACAACTTGCATCTCCTTTTAGTGTTTTTTGTTTGGTTGGTTTTGGTGTACAGTACAGTGGAAAATGCAATACAGTTTTTTAAAGGAAACACTTTCTTTTTATATAAATATGTAAATATTATAAAAATGGTTGTCGTCATTTGTTGCCGTCGTCGAGCACACGCTCTGGCTGGCTCCCAGTTCCTGTGTAGAGACCCATGGGAACACGTGCTACTGAAACAGAAGAAGATGATGCCTTTCCTGAATATTTCATCCAATGGTGCCCTGTGGCATCCAAGATGGTGGCTCTCTTATTTGTGGTGTCTTTGGCCACCGGGACTTGAATTGATACTTTATCATGCTGGTTAAAGCACATAAGAAGGCAGCACGGGGGTTTGGAGAGTAATTGTTGTACAGTACCTTGAGAGCTGGGGAATCCGAGCGAGCAAGCACTTGGACCCAGAGACTGAGCTTGGACTGAAAGGACAGACAGCTGCCTGAGTTCTGTCGGAAACTGTGAAAAGCCTCTCAGTGTTACAGCAATCAAGTCCTGCCTTGGTTTGACTAAAAGCCTGGGCCAGAAGAATCTTCTACTGTACTGGTTACTGAATAACACATGACTGTTAATACTAATAGCTTGTTGTATTTATTTTTATTAAGTGCTTTTGAAAAAAAAGACTGACTTTCTAGGCTCAGTGAGAGAGAGACGACAGAAGAGAGATCTTTTAATATTAATTAATCAAGTGTGATGAAAAAAACTTATTTAAAGTCATTAAACTGGAGCCAGTAGAATTTTCTTAATGACTAAAGGTCCACTAGGTCTTACTGTGTGCTCAGTGGGACCTGCAGCTTGAGATATATGTGACCTCTGTGAAGAGGAGGAGATATTTATTTAAACTGTGCCAGACAGGGACTTTTACCTTCACGGACCAGAATTTCCATTGTTTTAGACCAATCATAAAAAAGACTTCCTGAACCTCACCCTTTTACTCCTGCAATGAGCACCCCCCCCCCCCCTCCCCCAATCAGCACTGTGGTTTTGTGTGAGTCAGTAACATTTGTCCTGATTGGTTGCTGGCTTACCGGTGCCATCAAAGCTCACTGTTGCATGTTGCAAAGAAATAAGAGATGCAGCGGCAGCAACAGTATGGGAATCTGTATACACACATACAAAAAAGAAGCTGTAAGTGTTGCTGCAAGCAAACGGAGCGGTGCCTCCATCCCGGAACGTATCGTCTTCTACCGCAGCGTCACGCAGATGAGCAGGCGAAAAAGAAAACTATGAAAACATCTCTACTGCCTGCTTCTTTTTCCACATGTAAATTTGTGCCTTACACCCTAAAGTAGTGACAATGTTTTCTTTAATAGCTGTTAACTTGTCTCCTAGTAGTATTTTTTATTTTTCTTACATCATGATATTTCCCTGGTTTGATAAAAATGCAATTAAAGAATGTAGGTGTTATTGTTGTATTTCTGGTCCTTAGACATAACACACTTACAGACCAGAGGGAGGAGAGGAATAAGGATTGTCTTTCTTCTTTTACTCTTTCTCTCTCTCTCACACACACACACACACACACACACACACACACACACACACACACACACACACACACACACACATACACATATGCACAAACACACACATACACCTCATATTTGTGGTTCATTTCTGATTGTGCCATTAATGCGCTTAAAGCAGCCCTTTATGTTGTGCTGGCAGTGTCGATGAAGACGTTGTGAGTGTTTTTGATTTTCTATTTTATACAAAAGTCCTGGTATTTGTTTTTACTTTTATTTTTGCTGTTTGTTTGTTTGGAGTGAAGGTTAATTGACTGATTAACTGAACAATTAACATTTGTTACTTGAGAAAGGCCAATGTATGTGTATCTCTCCCGTACACTGCAATGCTAATGCAACGACCACACTAGCAAGCGTACAGTATGAGATACACAAAATCACCTGGTGTACTAACACAGCTCTAGGCTTCTTGTGTGAATCATAACACTCAGTTGTTAGGCAGTTGCATAAACAGGCTGGTTCCTGTGAAGAAAGTTGAACAACAATATTAACAAATGTAACTTAAATAACCCCCTTTTTCTAAGAGAAAACACAGGTTAAGGATGTTTTATAGATATTTGTTTCGCTTCACTAACTCTCATTCTCAAGGCCTTAAGAATGGCTGAGAGTGCGACTAATACCAATCAGACATTTTTTTTGTTGCTTTTTTCAAAATTTCAATAGAATTTTTATTGATCACCCCCCTTCTCCCCCCAACACTTAAATCAACAGAGCACTCCCTTAGTGTTGTATGTGTAGATAAGAAAAAGTTTTCTTGATATCAAGCAATTTTCTGTTTCTCAATGGAGGAAAGCCAACTATGTCTCAATCCACAGCTAACATGAGAAGGACGTGTAGGATCTGTGACCTGACTAACGTGACATAGACGCTTGCAGGGTTCAGTTGCAAATGACCGAGGAAGAGTGGGAGCTAGGAAGAAGTTCCCCTTCAGAAATATGGTCTGGGGTCAGTTGAGACAGTTATCCCAGCAATTACTCACCAAGATTAGTAAGAAAGGGTGTATTTACTCCAGACTTCCAGAACCCCACTGCACTGTAGACCGGTTACTTGGCGCTCCAAGGCCCTATTTACACCCTCCCATGAACCAGCAAGTTTCCCAGGCTTGGAATAATGCTGATCTACAACTTAACATTTCTTGTATATAAATGTTCAGTTGTGTCAGCTCTTGCCTTGGAAAGTTGTCGTGTCCATACAGGGAAAATCTGTCTGGTTCAGTAGGTTAAATGTCCACACCCTGTGTAGACGAGTAAATTTAGCCATGGGTGCATTTAAGATTCTGTAACATGGAGCGTTTTGATGACAGAGGTTTGAACTTTTTAAAGACTGGATTGGGTTTGACTGTGGACAGTGAGGTTCTTTGGTGTGTGCCTTTTTGTCTTTCACCCTTGTTATAATACACTGCTATTAGATGCAAATCATCTCTCTTTTCAACTTCAAAAACCTTTTAAACTTTGTAAGCTTGTAAGATATTGTGACGTTTTTTGCCCTACTCTCTCCACTTCCTTAACATCTGATTCACGGCTTAATGTATGTTGTAAAGAAAAAAACTCTTTAATTTAATGCAAAATGTATTAAAAAAAAAAATAAAATAAAATAAAATTCTTGTCATGAAGACTGTGATATGTCCTTGACTTTTTCACTTGTTTCTCTGCCTGAGGTGGTTGTCTTTTCACTAGGAACGTCTTTAGTTGTTTTTGTACAACACTGTTTAGGGGAAACCAAGCCCAGTTTTTGAAGGTTATTTCAATTGAGAATCTGCACTAAGGAAAATGTTGTACTTTTATAACCTTGCCATTCCTGTCATGCATACCTAAGTGGATAAAAGTAAATTATTTCTTTAACTTCAGAGACATATCTATTAAGTGAAGGTAAGACTAGGTTATGAGCAGAGGGAATAGGCCTGTGCCCTGTTTTACAATTGATTATATTGGTTAAATGAAGATGAAATTGGAGGCAGCTTTCTATTTGGCAGTTCAGTACAAAAGGCACTCTAAAAATCACCCTTCAAACCATAATACATAATTGTCCAAAAGGACATTAAGAGTTTATAAGTGTAGTGTTGGTTCGGGGTAATCCATTTTAATTCCATAAAGGAAATCAATAAACTCTTCAAATATGTTCTGAATGTGATGGGTGATGCAGTCTTTTCTATTAGTTTGATTTAAAAGCCTTTGCAGCTGCATTCAGAACCAACTGCAGAGAAGCATATGTTTTGCTATAAAATGCAGCATATGACGAGTGATAATGATTAAAATGGAATACATTCTCTTTCTCAAGGGCAGATAGAAATGGTAAAGTATTTGAATTACTGATAAAAACGTGGCCAAATAACATCTCCGACTTGCTGCTCTAATCAATATTTTTAGATGGCAATGCACCACAATCAATGAAGTGGCTACGTGTTAAGGGAAAGATGTTGCTTGTAGTGATGAACCCGCAAATAATCTTCACTTGAGTCCACAGTCCACCCTGTAAGCTCATTGTTTTGGGTCGGCCAGCCTGCAACTTAAAGTTTTTTTCTTCACTCTAATAACTCTCACTAGCATTGTTTTCAGACACAGCTTTTTACAGTAAAAAAGATCTGATAAACCAAATGTACACAGCCTGCCCTGCAGTGAATGGCAGAGAATAAATAAATGGCGGCTAAATAAACATTTCCCTCAGGAGTTGGTGGAGACCACACTAGAACCAAAAAAAGAGAGTGAATATTGGACTTACATACACCAGTTGGTCAGAAACACACCTCCAAACTAATGCTAATGTTGCTCCAAATCTGCTGAATGTGACAGTTTTGTTGTATGTGAGTCTTATGGTCAAATCTGTAATGCCAAGATTGTCCTTAGTGTCAGTTTCTCAACGTACAAATTAAATTTAAGGTTGTTTTTTTTAAAATTGGGTGATTAATTTCAATGAAGAATTCCTGAGGAAGAAGCAGGCTAACATTGTCACTGTTGGCTGTGTGTATCATTTACTGTAAATAACAATGAAATAAGTCATGGCATATGCTTGCTTAGTAAGTAGTTAAATGGAGAATGTAAACTGAGGAAAGAATATTATTAGAACTCGGCGGAGAGGGATATTAAACTACTTAATGCAAAGGATAAACCCATTTAAACTGTTCCCATGTCAAATCTTATTCATATTATAGCACCTTTTATCTTATTACACCCACATCTCTGGTTTAACACAGATCATGAGAACAAATCTCATCAGCAGCAGAGTCAGTGTTGACTAACACTTATGAGCACCAAATAGTCCCAGTTCAATAAAGTTCTTTAGTTTTACATGTTAGTAAATTTTTGGCATCATTTTATCAGGAAAGGTGGCTTTGGCAGGTAGTTTGACACCCCTGCCTTTGATCTCGAGGTGAGTCATAAGTTAACAAGCGTCGGTACAAGTCAGACTGTGCACGGAGATCAGATAACCAGGATGTGGTGCTGCTAATGAGGCCTGTCGCTGCCTTCACAATGTGGCATTGTGCAGTCTCCACTGAGGCAGCCGTGTGTTGTTGTACTACTCAGAGATCAAGATTCAGATTTTCACCACTAAGTTTATTCCAACATGACAGCAGCACAATCATATCTTATAGTGACTAGTGTGAGCCTGTCCTATTACAGAGTTAGTCAGAGTGTGGTTTGATGACCTGAAAGGTCGGCATCTAAGCGGTCAAAACAGGTGAAGTCTATGATGTCTTTGTGTGTGTGTCGGGTGGAGGGGGGGCAGAAGTTAGAGACCTAAAGATGAAAAGACTATCATCATAGTAGGGGCAGACTTCAGGTTACACTTTTGAAACACACAATCTAATGTGTGTAATCTAATCTATGTCAATAGTAATGCTACATAAATTCAAATCCTGATGTAACTGAGTGGCTCTATTCTTCAGCACACTTTAGTCAGTGAGTAATTAGTTTGTTTCTCACTTGCCTTTAAGTTATGTTGTGTATTCTTCTTCCTTTGGCAAAACTGCAGTCACTTGTAAATTCACCTTTACCAAAGTAATCACCACTGAAAAAACTCAGCACACTGATGTGGTGTGAGATTACAGTATTTTGTTCAAAGTCAATGTTATGCTGTACTTGTCGTTGTTGTTGTTGTTGTTGTTGTTGTTGTTGTTGTTATTAATATGTTTGCGACAGTTTTATTCCACTCATGGTATTATGGAAAATATAATTATGTTTGTATAACTGAGGATAATTTAATGGGCACATACAAATGTCTGTTCATTTCGTGTAGTCCAATGTTTGAGTGGTCGTTGGACCAGAAGGATTTATTTCAAATTATATTTTATTATATTATATTTCATTTGTCTTTGTATAAGCTGTCTTGGTACGACCATATTAATGTTCATTTCATTTCATTTAGTGTAGTTGATGGACAAATATATCATTTTGTTTTGTCCGATTTGGGTATCATCAAAATCTGCGCTCATTTGACAGTTTATTAGGTGTTTTTTAGGTGAGAGCTGTTTATAATATTCAGTAAGATTCAAAAATTAGGAACATATCTCAGTGTAATACCATACAAATCAACAGCACCACAAACTACAGCCTCCATAATAAATATACAGGTAAATCAACACTAATGAACTCTTCTAGTCTAACCACTCAAAGCGTTTTACAATACATGTCAACATTCACACTCACATTCATACGCTGACGGCAGCAGCTGCCATGCCAGGTGCCAATCTGCAGGATCTAATCAAATGCTCATTCAGACCCACACTCGCGCATCGCTGGTGCAGCCATCGAGAGCAATTTGAGGTTCAATATTTTGCTGAAGTGGAGGAGGAAGAGGAGGAGCTGTGGATCGAACTCCTGATCTTCTAATTAGTGGACAACTCGCTCTACCTCCTGAGTCACAGCTGCCCAAAAACTGACTATTGTAACTTTCATGGATGGATTAACTGCATTAGTTATAGCTAGGTATATCTAATATACTGGAAACTCAGTATACTGAAAACTGTCATTTAGGGATTCCTTGATCTGTTTCTGCATGTTCATGGTGTGTTACAGCAGATGTCGAGCAAAGAATATAAAATAAGCTGTGAGGTCTCTGTGTTATTGTGGCTTTGTACACGTCTACTTTAATACATTAAGTCATTTAGAAGTTAGTCTGAATTTCTGTTTGATTAGCAGTCGCTATGGGGATGCTAAACACTGCCAAATGTAAACCTTTTCAGTGTAGATCACACTGGTTTGTGACCTGACATTATGACCTATCAATCCAAGAGCTTGGTGGCTCCTTTGCCTGCCAGTAACAGCTACAGAGGGCAGCCTGCCAGACTTCCAACAATCCAGGCAACAAATTCACCAGCCAGTCAACCATTAAACCCGCCAGCTAGCCTTTAAGTCAACCATCTAGTCAATCATGCAGCTATCCAGCCCCTGCCCCCATCAGTCCCACACAACTCTAATCCACCCTGGCCGTGGCCTGGCAGTGCTCATTTCGAGTGCTCCGCAATCTGTGGTCACAACAAGCTTAGCCGCGTGCTAATCCTTGCCTTCCCATCCAGCTATCATTATCCCAGCACTGATACTGTCTGCATCCGCCGCTGCTCTTAATGGCACACATCCTAGTTTTTTATGCATTCTTCTGCCAAAATATGGTTGCTGCAGCTACAACAGCTACACAAACACAAAAGAAAGAAACACAAAGGCCCAAAAAGATAGACATATAAACAAACGGAAAAGAGATAATTATCTGCCTTGTCAAAAAATAGGCCTGCATAGATTTGAATAAAGTCAAAATACAGACAGGGAGGCAGACACATGCGCCCACACACATATTAACACATCCCTGAGTAATGTGTCCCCTGTGAATTAATATGGCTCTCTATGAGTCATTAATGGGGGTCAATAAGCCCCTCAACGGCCATTTCCAATGTTGGTTGGTTTGTCGTTAATGTGTCATGGTATAAGTGCATGTGAGCCTCATAGTGGAGTCAGTGTGTCTGTTTAACAATCATGAGAACGTGTGTGTGACTGTCGGGTGTTCGGTCGGTGCAGTGTGCTGTACTGTGGCTGCCACTGAAGACATTGAGGTCATATTCTCTGTCATTTTCCTGGGAATTTGGGGGTTTGAGCAAAATGAAAATAATTTGATTCTACAGTTACAAACATAACTCATTCACTCACTAAACTTTACAAGTTTGTTAAAATGTGACTACTTTTAGGCCATCAAATAAATTATTCAATGTTTCTCTTCTAGTTTATTCCTTTTGGTGTGTAGATGGAAGTATTTAGACCTCAATTTAGGTCATTAGAATTTGCAAAAATTATGTGAAATGATGTCATATAATATATGAGTTTAGAATATTTTTGTCACACATACAAGACATAATTTGACAAGTGAATATGAAAAATATATGGACAATTCTAACAACAGATATAATAGAGAGAGACCCATTCTATTTTCTTAATTGGAGCTTTTTGGTTGAACATAGAACGAGATTGTTGTTAATAGCAGCTCTGAACGGCCACACTCAAAGGCAAAGTGTAAAGCTAGCCATCACTGAAAGGTGTGAGATATGATAATTGTTTAAATATGGGGATAATGGTGCAACATTTCATACAGTTTCTCCTAAAAGACATTGATAGTGTTGCACTCATTTGCTCATTTGTACACATCAAATGTGATAGGTATGGTTGTGCAAAGAATTAAGAGTGTAGTTTCTCACCTCCACCTTCTGTCGGGGGTGGGGGGTGGGTTGGGGCTTCTGTAGCTGTTAGACCATCTGATAAGCACTTCTGTTGGAGTATACTGGCACCTTTAGAATCAAAGACAAAAGTATTTCTAAAACTGTGGCTATAGTCCTGACAATGAGTCTCCTTGTCTGAGTCTCCTTGTCTGAGTCAGATTTGCTAGTCGGTGTGTGTGTGTGTGTGTGTGTGTGTGTGTGTGTGTGTGTGTGTGTGTGTGTGTGTGTGTGTGTGTGTGTGTGTGTGTGTGTGTGTGTGTGTGTGTGTGTGTGTGTGTGTGTGTACAGCAGTTTTCTTTATGAATGCCTCTAATCCTGGACCCAGAGGGATAACAATCTTCCAGTGGAGATGCAGAACTTATTGCTGCTGTATTGTAAACTGGTCCCGACAGACAACACTGCACAATAAACTTGACATTTAAATAATATACTGGATTAAATTTGCATAGTTTTACTGAATTTGTACTTTTGTTAAGTATTATAATGGTAATATTATGGTCCAGAAAGTCAAACCTTTGTTATGTTGCCTCTTCCTGATAAACCCAGACAGATTTTAAAAATGTCAGGTCATAAAGCATGGCAGTGGTAATCTGTGCTTTGCTGAGCATCTTTATGGTTTATGATCAGTTTTTCTAACTACACCTTATGTCTTGTTCACGGAACAATATCTGCTACACTTCATATTAAGCTGATTAGGTCTTGCAGTAATCTGGACATTGGCCAAAATACAGAGCAGAGCAGACATTATTGCTTTGTCGAATACATAAAAGCCCACTGGAGACATTATACCCTTGTACAAAGCATATAAACACATTTCAAGCACTTAAGCAGTACTAAATGTACCTTTAAGGCATTTAGGTGGCCTTGTTGTGAAGAGGAGAGACCCGTAAAGGTGTAAACAATGAAATAGGCCTTCATGCCACTGCTGTTGTTATTTTATGAAGCCTGGCAGCTGCAGGGTACAGAGAAAATTTGAAATTCAAAGAGAGATTATTCAGATATATTGTGCAGAGTAAAATTTAACATCACTGTGTGACTGATGCCATAGCTTTCTGATTATGTAAGTGTTTGCATGCATCATTCTGAGAATTATAATGCTTACATTCATACAAAATTCAAAATGTGTGTCATTCCTATTCCATTAGCAACCTGCATTCTGTACGAGCTTTAACCAAGAATACATTTAAATTTCCTTGAAAGTGTCTCATGGTATGATGGCTCACTAAGGATGCAAGATGCACGGAAGTGGTGCCTTTTCTTGTATGATTTCCAGAACACTAAAGCATGCATCATTCATCTAAAACTTCTCAGAAACCGAGAAGAATCCAGCAGAAGATTCTCAGCGAGGATTCACAAGAACGAGGGCGAGAGCAACTGTCTCTCACACTCTGAAAAAAGCCTTGGGCTGTGAAGAAGCAGCAAGAGGAGTATACCTCTGAGAATTCTGATGGCAGAGTGAGCGGGGAAAAGAGCCAAGCCTTGTTCTGCTGCTATAAGCCCTGCACTGCATACACTGAGAAACGAGCAGGGGAGAAATTGGCAGTGGGAATAAGGGCAAGACGGTGTAAATTTGGAGCACAAAAGGCTTATAGGGCCACTGTGCAAGCATCCCTGTGGCCCTGTATGCCTGTGTGTGCACACACACACACAAACACAAACACACACAAAATATCATATGCACAGGGCTTAAGAGGTGGCTGAGGAGAATGACTGGCGAGGGGATCAAAACAAAGCCCATGGGTGATGTTGGAGGGAAGCTCAGGGACTCAGGATAGAAGTCTGCTCTTCATCTGACGGTCAGATGCATATTTGAACGTGCACACACTCACACATATATGGGTCAATGACGTATAAGGATTTATTTAAAAATAAAAAAATATTGGAATATCTATTGCAGTAATTCAAACATTAAGAATGTTGAGTACACATAAATACATATGAAAATAGTAAATGAGGTGTTTTATGTGTTTTTCCATCTCGATGAATTAGATCTGACCTTAAAAAAGTCATGTGGTGCGACCATGATCTATCTTAAAATAAATGAATTTAAGTGTTTCGAAACAAATTATTTGCATTTCCTTTAAGTTTTTGTAAATAATAATCTCATATTTATGTTCTATAATGTCACAGTTGCCTTCTGAAATGTATGTAAGACTTATTTTTCCTGTAAATTGCTTAAAAATGATTGATATAATTAGTTAAGCATACTGTATCAGTGATTAAGATTAAAAGTGATATTTTACTCTGAATTTAATACAGTTATTGGTATTATTGGTCGCACCACATGATATTTTGTCACTTTAAATAACAGAAAAATTACTAATAACTTGTGGTTTTTGAAAAGTTAAAGTGATTACATATAAAGGAAAGGTACTACATATATATGGTATTTTTTTTATCAATGTAAACTTTTTTCTAACTGAAAAAAAATGCAGTTAGACTGAAAATGTAGGCGTCACGTCATTGACCCATATACCAGATGTCTAAGAGCAAAATGACCATAACAGAAGGAGAAATAGACCAAAAAAGACACACCACCAAGAGAGAAAAGTCAAACTCACATACATTAATTTTCACATATACACAAACACACAGCACAAGGCTGTAACTGACTGATATAGCCAGGAGTGCAAGGATAATCCTGTGAAACTGTTTGTGTGGAGAAACTTAGTTTCAGTGGCCATGAAGAAAACACCCTCCAAATGTTGAGGGAAGATGCCAATCACCTTTATACCACAATAATCTATGACCTGGTTTCTCAATGCTGTCAGCCTCTTTGAGGAGGTAAAAATAACTACAACACAGCTACATCCAATTATTTTCTTTTAGGGCATCCCAACGTTTTCTGTTAAAATGCCTGCTATTTTCATAGTCACAGTTCAGAGCCACCACTGACCCGGGCAGAACACCATATGGGTACAGTAAATATTGTGTGGAACAAATAGTTTGAGTAGTATTTGCAACAGGCTTCAATGTGATTGCCATCCAGTGGCATGGGTGCAGCGGTTAGCAATAAAATGTGGTTATAATTTAGGAAGAGCCAAAAAGTCATAATTTATGGGAGTGTGTTTCTCATTAATGGTGTCATCCTGTGAGGAACCCAGAGTCACAACCAGGGTGACAAAGACATAAATGAGAAATGTCACTTGATTTACGATTTTGCATATGTTGTTAATTTTGCAAGGGAAAGACTAATCAGTGTGTTTGGGTATAAACAACTCTCTCCCAAAGCTATAAACATTCTGTGCTGTGAGCTTCTTGACTAAAAGTGAATACAGAACTGATTTTGTGAAAGCGACAGTTACCATAAAACCAACAATTATGAAGTCAGGAAGTGATTAAAAGACCAGAAGGCTGGATTTCAATGTCTCAATAAAATGAAGCCCAAAATAAGATTTTTTGTTTATTTGCAAACTTACAGTAAGATACATCTGCTGAAGTCCACAACTTTTGGATTTTTCCATTGAAATTGTTAACATTGAATATGGAAAGGTAACATGACTAAAAGTTTAATATTACATAACATGATCATAATAAGAGTAATAAAATATCCAATGACAGTGTGTAATGTAAGAGTTGTTGCTTGTATGATGCTACAGAGAATTATTTGCTGTCCGGCTGCAACAATGTTTTGGTTTAACTGTCACTGCTCTCATAGCGAAATTTTTAGCCTCAGTAGGCAGCTGCTTTAGTGAAAAAGCTCCAAAAACTTTCTGTAAACTATCTGCTCAGCACCAAACAGCAACCAGAAACATTTTGCGACTACTTGGTGAACATAATGGAGCATTGAGCAACTAAAGTGCCAGATATTTTTCTCAGGAGTTGATAGAGATCAAAAACAGAGCTACAAGACCATGAGTATTGGAGTTTCATTCTTCATTTGGACAGAAACACAACTCCAAATGAATGATAATGTTAATATAATGCTCTGTAAAGCAAAAATTAGCAACAGTTTTCCAACAAGTTTACCATTTGCGCTTAAAGGATGATGTTAATGATGATGTTACTTGTTTCTGTTGCCCAAAAAAGTGGACAGAAAATCAATTTTTGCAGGTATAACTTTGAACTGATTTAACTTCTTAACTGATGTATTATTGGTATGTGTATTGATCCATTCAAATGCATATTCAATCTCGCATAAAGACATATATATTAATAGAACTCCACTTTGGTCCTTTAAACAAGAATTTGAGCCTGTGTCCCTGCAGTCATCAAAACGTGAGAGCATGAGGTTAAAAGAGTAGTATGTTAAAAGTCTCACCTCCCTCTCACCCTCTCAGGTCACTGTGACAAGGGACAGGAGTGAAAACATGCACGTGTGAAAGCTGCCACATACTTGTTAATTTGCTGACAGGGTTTCATCCATCTACTCTGAATGAAGGAACAGAGCTTGTCATCTTATTTTGCTTTTCCACCCTGTGGTCATGTACTCTAACATTGCACTTCACTCAGGAACAGAGCACTGCTTTCTTGTGCTTTGACTGGGTTTATTTTAGTCACATCATTATTTTTATTTTACATAATCTTTCATTGTATATTTATTCCATGCAGCCCTTGCCCTGCTGTTGCACTGCCTGTTGTGTCAAAAACTTGATGAAAAAAAGTCTTGAGATCAACACAAGCATGGAAAATTAATAAGCATGTCATCAGTAATAGAGATTCATGGAGATTCCTCTCCCTAAGTGCCGGTCCTTAAGGAGAGGAGAAGTTAACTAATGGATCAAATGGAAATGATATGTAAAATATATGAGAGCTGGAGAAAACTCGTGATATTTATCTGATAAAGTTGTTCCTGCAAAACATTAGTTCCCTTCAGTTAAGACTATTTAAGTAAATGGACATACAGTATACAATCACCAGCCACTTTTTAAGTACACCTTGCTAGTACCGGGTTGGACCCCCTTTTGCCCTCAGAACTGCCTTAATTCTTCGTGGCATAGATTCAATGTGGTACTGGAAACATCCCACAGAGCATTTGGTCCATATTGACATGATAGCATCACTCAGTTGCTGCAAATTTGTTGGCTGCATATCCATGATGCAAATCTCCCACTGCACCACATCCAAAAGGTGCTCTATTGGATTGAAATCTGGTGACTGTGGATGCCATTTGAGTACAGTGAATTTAGGAGACTCATCAGACCAGGCAACTTTTTTTCTGATGTTGTATTGTCCACTTTTGGTGAGTCCATGCAAATTGTAGCCTCAGTTTCCTGTTCTTAGTTGACAGGAGTGGCACAAATCTCCTTCAAGGTTCGACGTATTGTGCATTCAGAGATGGTCTTCTGCATACCTTGGTTGTAATGACTGGTTATTTGAGTTACTGCCTTTCTATAATCTCGAACCAGTCTGGCTTGTTTAGTGTGAATACAACATGAAGCAAGTTGAAAAAAGGCTGAATTATCTTCTCACACATCAAGCAAAGTAATTTCCTTCAAACCTTCTGCTCACAGCAATCCCTACTCTCTGTCAAGTGAATGAAACAACTGTTGAATTGTTCCACATTTAATGATGAAATAAGGTGAACCCATCCCCATTTTCACTCATATAACAAACTAAATGTAAACAAGTTATTGTGGGGAATATAATTAAAGCACCATACAGCCTGATCATGTACAATACATCCATCTAAGGTAGTGTTACAGTGGTGGTGCTATCAAGAGAAGAAATCTAATACTGAACTATTAATTTAAATCTGTAGGTGTCCATGACTGCATTGCAGTTAACCCTTCTTATTCACCTGCTATGATGCCAGATGTAAAGTTACTACAAGGCAACATCCTCACAGTCCTGCTATGGTAGCTAAAAAGAGATTTTTACCGGAATTATTTCCACTTGTATGGATGAACAATTACCTGTCGGTGTACTGCACCCACATTTCCAAAAGAAAGCAGCTTGCAGAAAGATGAAGATGAGATGAAGATATCCATCCATCCATCTGCCATGCTGGTCATTCAAGCAGGACCTTAACGGTAAAGATATGGCGCCTGATGGTGGCTGATAACTGTTATCTGGAAGGATTGTCTGGGCTTGTCAGACACAAAAGTGAGGTGAAACAAGTTGCCTATGAGTGTGATCCCACCTCTCCTCTCATACCCTGAAAACAAGAACATCTAACTGAGATCACAGAATGATTTGTGAGCATGTTTTATCATGCACCAGTTATTCCTAACACAGAATAGTTGACCCTAACTCATAATATTTCATCATGCTGGTTTTACACAGTATCATGAGTGTCTAGTGGCCTTAATACAGTTTCAAAATGTATAACTAGCTTGAAGACAATACTGTCTGACCTCTGGAGATTGTCTGATTCAGACATCCACAATTAGATAAAAATGAAGAAGGCTTGGTTTGATAATCATTTCTCTGTGTCTCTCTGTCTCTGTAAGTCCTTCAATTTTCTATATGAGACGCAAAACAGAAAAGAGGAGGAAAAATATTTTAAACACTCTGCATATGATCTGTTATATAGCCAGATGTATAATGTCAGACTTGGTGCAAAGTAAAGCATCCTTACAATCATAATAATAATTTCCTGGTTTTATGAATATGTGGACTGTCATTAACTAAAAGGTTACCTCTTTGTTAGATTACATCAGTGCAAATCAGTCTTTAGCAGCACTCATTTGAATAGAATTAGAGTTAATGGAAGAGACAAGCAGTTCACCAGCTCGGTGTATTAAAAGAGCAGCAGGAGTGAGAAAAATATTACAGTACGTGGGAAGAACAGATGCTTGTGTAACATCTTTGGCTCTGGCACAGTCAGCCTCGGACTGAGGACCTAGGTTGTGCTGAAACACGCCCACAAGACTAAACTCATTATAATATACGGAGTGGACCGGAAAGGTAATCGGATGCTATTTTGCTCAAAGAAATCCTGAGGTGAGTAGATGCAAAAATATTGGTGAACTTGAGTAGATATATATGGTACTAGCAGATGAGAATATTATAGGTATAGAGGAATAGCTTTAAAAGAGCACAGCAATATTGTTAGGTAGATATGATGTACATTTTCACAATATCTTCCACTCCATTACAGTTGGCTGCCATTAACAGCAAGTATACAGATAGAAGAAATATGTTTAAATGTATTATAATATGTAACATAATGTAACAATGTGTTGGATTCCCATATGATAAACTCCATCTAAGTTATGGATAAAGATAATACATAAAATATATACTAAAAAGTTATTTTTCAGCACATAATTGCTAAAAGTTATTCCCCAGACATATATACAGCATACATACTGCATATAGTTTTCTTGAACCACAGGCCTGTATGAGCATTTCCCTCTTGCCAGATGAGCCACCACCCATATCTTCACACTTTACAGCCTTTCTGTGGTGTTCTATGTGTGCAAGCAGACGTTGCTTTTTGTAGCGGTGGCTGTCCTCCTAAATGGCACATCTTGATATGAAAAAAGGGATATTTTACTGAACCACAGATGTGGCCACTGAAAGTAGTGTCTCTGCTCCCCAGAGGAATAGTTTTTAGAAAATCCTGCAGAAGTACTAAACACTAAGAAATGTGAGAAGAAGCTGGCTAAGCAGTTGATACTGTAGCTGCAGACATTATTGTAGAGGACCCATTTAACAACAAATTATTGTGCGTTTTCACCATTCATTAAATAACTATAACTACCTTATTTGTATCACACCTTTTAGCAAAGATGAAGCGCTAAGAGCTTTGGATTAAATGGTTACAGTGTGACTCAAAGGAGCACAGGGACTGCAATTATTAACCCATTTGCAAAGGGCCAAAGAGGTAAAGAGAGTAGTGAACCTGCTAGTTGCTAATGGAAAAAAACGCACATTTGGCCAGTGGCTCAGACTGACCTGCAGGATTCCTGTATTATCTTTGATAGGTACTGTAATGGTAGTTGGACCCCACTGGTGTTGTTACAAGATGTTGGCTAAAACTTAACCAAGATAAACATAATATACAGAATGAAATAGTAAGTAGCTACAGAGTGAAAATATGTATGTAATGTATGAATGTAATGTAAATCATTAATTTTAGGGTGAGTACTTGGTCTTAGGTTGAAGGCAGGTTAGAGTTAGGTTATGGTTAGGGGAAGTCTCTGGGAAATTAATGTCCTCTAAAGTGATGGAAACATGACTGTGTTTTGTGTTTGTGTGTGTGTGTGTGTGTGTGTGTGTGTGTGTGTGTGTGTGTGTGTGTGTGTGTGTGTGGTGTGTGTGTGTGTGTGTGTGTGTGTGTGTGTGTGTGTGTGACTTTTCATGTCCGAGCTGTCTCCTGTCCTTTGCTCTCATATCTGCTGGGATGAAGAGCTGTGTACAATCCATCAACAAACAGCTGTGACTTACTGCCTGTTGGTTGATCAAGGTCACACACACACACACACACACACACACACACACACACACACACACACACACACACACACACACACACACACACACACACACACACACACACACACAGACACACACACACACAAAACCCAGAGTCATGCACACACACCGTCCTTGCATATACACCCCCATGAGACACAGTATGTCTGTGTTACAACTGCTTTTCACTGACTTCTGACATGGCAAATCCAAACACACATCTCACAACTATTTCCCATTCAATCAATAAATCAGTCAATCAATCGAGTTTATTTCTGTTATGTAGTCATATTAAGTGCAATCAGAGTGAGATGCAATCCTGCCCATTCCTTCAATTTGTGCATTAAAAAGAGTTTGTATAGAATAAGAATAGTATTAAATATATGTTTATGACTTGAGAGGAGGAGGAGTATGGGGTTATACAGAGTCCTCAGTCATATTGGTATACAGACAAAGAGTCACTGGTTTAATGGAGCTCTCCGGTATTCCAGGATATAGCGAAATTTCAATGTAACAAAGAAATTACAGTTCCTGATATCCCATTGTAAACTGATGTGGGCACGAAGGTCAACCAATTTCTTATCCAACGCTTGTTTATTGGCTAGCAGGATGCTTGGCAGAGAAGATCCATGTGGATGGGAACGGAGCTGCTGCTTAGTCCCTCCATGTTTACCTCAGTGTTTCCTCTGATGTTTACAAAGTTGCGCTGTGACACACTAGCAGAGGGGTGACTGGATTGGTCTGCACCTTCAAAAACAGTTTATGTTTCGTTATTAAGTAACAGAGAAGCTAAATTATGTTAATTTAAATTTAAGGAAATCATCAATGGGATGGCTTGTTGACACATTGATGTACCAGTAACATTAAAGGTCAAGGGTTAAATGTGGTTAATGTTTCATGTATTTCTCCTTCTCCCATGAGAGCTGTCTTGGTCTACCATATGTTGTCTGACAAAGCATACAAATAACTATGGAGAAGTAGACAAATGTGTCTCACAGCTTCATGCTTTTTGTTGAGTTTCATGTTAGCTCAGTATGCTGCCCTTCTTCTGTTATTGTCCTTCATACAACCGGCTTTTAAGCAACCACTCAAGAGGAAGTAATCTCAAGTGAAATTGACTAATATTGTGTCTCATTGTCAATCAACCAATCACAGTTACCTCAGTTCTTTTAGTGGCATAAAAATTGTGAAATGGCTGATCCCAGTTTTGAGATGCCCTCTATCTGAACAAATCGATTTCTTGTCATAATGACCGTCCAATTAATTTACCTTTTTATCAGCTGAAGCTTTGTTGAGAGGCTGGCTAATTGCTGTTGCTTCAGTCAGAGCTGTCACAGCCTTCTGCAGAGACCAAAGCAAAACATTGGACCAGAGGAGGACAGAGCCATGTAGAGAGATTTTCTTTCTATGAGTTGGTCAAATATTGAGGCAGCAGCAAGTTCAGAAACACTCACACAAAATAAACCCCAAAAAATGTCCATGCTGTGCAGACGTCCTGCTGTAGTCTTCTTTATCTCAAAGGATTAGCATATTTTTTTCTGCAAAAATGTACCCCTTATTAATGATTTATGTGTGAAAACTTTACAGATGAAAAGCTGTAAATATTAAAATAAAGATGAAACAACACGACATGCGGATGTTTCTCAACATTAATTACATGATTTATTAAAAACCTTAAATGAACAGTTCATTCATTCAGGTTTGATACTTTTATGTTTTTATAATTGTTTGTTTCACAGACAAAACAGATGGCAAGCTCAGCTCCAGCACTAAACGCTTTTCTCTTATTTATTTGTCTGCGAACAGCTGGATTGTCTGAGGAGTTATAATATATTCCATTTTGAGAGTTTGAGCATGCACTAAAAATAACACAAACGCTTTTTTCCATCACATGCATAGGCTAACCTTTATCCATGCCCAGGTTGACGTTGTGTGGTCCTTGGTGGGGCACACACACCCTGCTGTTGTTGCCATGATGCTGCGCCTCTATATTTAATTCAGACCACACAACTCTGTGTTGATAATAATTGCGCAGATTACCTGGAGCTATAATCACATGATATGTGACGAAAAAGAAGGTAAAGCACGGGCCATCTGGTCTGCCTGGGTGGGGCTGAGCCAACACACGCAACACACGCATACTGTATCTACACAAACCAGCAGAACACACACACACACACACACACACACACACACACACACACACACACACACACACACACACACACACACACACACACACACACACACACACACAGTAGCACAGACTTACTGTCAAAATGAACCTTTAGAAATTCACTTTGAACAGCATATATTCCAATATAGTACATATCATTTTTTCCCCTAGTTTTCTATTCTATTAAATATTGTCCGTTTTCCATTCCATTGTCTGTAATCCAATGACTAATTATGTTCTGATTGAAGCTACATATTGAAAACATCAGTAAAAGCTCCAAAGAAATAATAATTTTACTATAGAATAGAGAAGTTGAGAGGTTAACCCACCAAATAATTTTTTTTTAAAGAATTTAAATGTATCCTTTTCTTTTCCTCCTTCTTTATTCTATTTTTCTGGTTTATATTTCTTTATTTAATTTTATCCTTTCAAGAATAAAATTCTTTGAGAAACATGAAAATCAAGTCATGTTAGGTATAATGTCGTAAAACTGAAAGACCTTGAATAATGGCAGAAATTACCTACTCGAATTATCAACTATCTCAGAATGGCTCCACCCACATTGTCCAAACTCTAAAATGCATATAGTTATGCAGTAACATATTAACATACATGGACTGAGACATCCAACATATTTAGAGTCAGCATCTATCTTACTATCCTTTTTCTTTCCCTTCACCCTCTAACAGGATCTGTATTCATTGTTTCCTTCTTCCTCCCTCTTCACCTTCCCCCACCAGTGTTGCATCATCCCACATCTTTTCTCCTCTCCACGCCCATCCATCCTTCTATCAAATCGCTCCATCTCTCTCTCTTCCTCCTGCCTATCAGCTTGGCCACCAACCTGTCACTTGAACCTCAGAGCTATGGGACACAGCTGCCAGACGCACACGCACACGCACACACACACACACACACACACACACACACACACACACACACACACACACACACACACACACACACACACACACACACACACACACACACACACACACACACACACACACACATGATCCCCTGCTACCTCTTTGGACTATAATCAGTGGGGTCTCAGCTGCTGGTATGGACATCTCCTCTCTGAAAGGTTTGAGATCAGTCAGCCCTCCAAGGTTATGACGGAGTGTGTGTTTCGACTGTGTGTTCAGGTTTTTCACATGTGAGGACAAATTTGAAATTAAAACAGGTTGACTGGGGACGATTTGTCTTGTTAGGGACAAATTAACTTTGGTACATTCTGCTTTTCTGACTAATTGTGTTGTGCAATGATGATGAGTCAGACACATAGATAGATTAACATTATGCAGCATTCAGGTACCTTAAATACCAAAGTAAAGTACAAATAAGAAAACACACACAAAATGGCAACAGCAGATATTTGTAATGTCCTTTAAGTTGTCAAATACGTATTCATACTGTATCATTGACATGTAAAATTACACCTTTAATTTCAACCTGCAATAAATGATCTTTTGCTGACTTGGGGGCAGACTGATATGGCCTTTAAGTTGATATGGATAACTTCAGCAAAGTCAATACAACATTAATTTAGAGTTGTATTTTTATCCATCTGATAAATCTAAGTCCCACATTTATTCTACGTTTAGCTTGCCTTTTGGCTGCTAAATGCTCCATTAAGATCACCACCTAGCTGCTAATACCATTTTTTTTGTGTGCTTGGCAGGTGTATAGTGGCCAAAAAAGGCTGTTAGCAGTGGCGAGAGTGTTAAAAACTGTAAAAACAGTAAAGTTGTGGGCCTTAACCAAAAAATGAGCTCAAAGACACTGAAATACTCAATAGAGCTGATAAATCTGCAGATTAGGGTAATAATTTTCTGTTGGTTAGTCACTATGAGCAACATATACCACACATACATACATGTATTGATGAATGAATATATAATAAATGTGTGAGCGGCACGGCATGGGGGAGTATCTGTATATAATGGGCCGGTCAGTTATTATTATTTTTTATTCCATTCCTCCACTAGGATTATGTGTTTATGGTCAGGTCTCCAGGGCATTCATTTATAAGTCAATGCAATGACCCCAAAGGTGACTTAAACCAACACTATATATGTTGTGGGAGAGAAAGAAGGGCTGTGAGAGCAGCTCAATAATCTCTGTGTGTGTTTCTGTGTGTACATGTGCCAGCTGCTGTTTGTCAGCCACTGCATATGTAGTATTTTATGTGCATGTGTGTATGTGTGTATGTGTGTGTGCATTTTTGCGCTCTCCAAAGCCCTGAAGGTCAGCTGCGAGGTGATTATACTTCAGGTGCATCCAGGTTTGGAGCACAAACGGCTGCACTTCCACATTGATTTCCTGTCACTCCAGATGGGAATTCATACTGTACACCAGATTGGACCTCTCTCTCTCTCTCTCTCTCTCTCTCTCTCTCTCTCTCTCTCTCTCTCTCTCTCTCTCTCTCTCTCTCTCTCTCTCTCTCTCTCTCTCTCTCTCTCTCGCTCTCTCTATATCTATCTATCTGTCTCTCTCTCACACACACACTCCCACACACATGCACACACACGTACGCACACACGCACATAGGCACACACACACACACACACACACACACACACACACACACACACACACACACACACACACACACACACACACACACACACACACATACTACAGACAAATCATCCTCAAACTGATGAATGATTCCAAAGTTAGCAGTTAAAAGGTGAGGGATCAGGCAGTGTTTCTGACAGGTCACTGATGGTTTCGGTGGATGGAAATGTATTCACTGCGATCTGGATGAATTGTCAAATGAGGTTGTAAGAAAAGGTTTCATCTGGAATTTTAATTCTCAAATTTAAAAACGGCTGACATGTTATTGAAATTCAAATGACCACCTCCCCAGTATTTCTCAATCTTACCGCATGAATATAAATGGAGTGATAGCCTCCATTTGATTCTTCCTTAATATGCATGAGAGGAGAAGACTTGATGAATTGCTCAAATCTGTGTACTGATCCCCATTTGTGATTATCGGACCAAAAAAAACAATTGTTCTATAATGAGAAGCATTTACACCCACACTGGAGGGACTTTTAATGTTATTTGGGTTCCATCTTGACCTGGCCTTGTTACATGAGGGGTCAGGGGTCGTACATCTTGTGAAGGGAGCATCCGTCACACTTGGCATTTCATATTGACCTCTGCAAGGAGTGTGCATTGTGAAAGCTGTGAGGGCGGGGTGGAGCTGAGGAGCTGCTGACAGTTCATCAGCAAAGGTGCAATGAATGGAAATGCACATAAACACAAGCAGAAAGGCATGATAGGTGGACACACATGCATGCACACACCCGTACTAATTCCACTCCACACTTCCCCCCATCCCACACGCATTTAAAAAGCTTTTTATTTCAGGCAGTGATTGCAGGCTTTAAACATTACTTCTGAATGGGGACTACCATTAAGGCTTGTTCATTGCTGTGCTAACAGCCTTGTTTCCAATGACAGGTCAGGACTGAGTAAGTGGAGCCACATGAGTGATGACATCAATGCTTGATATTTATGCAAAAAGCTGGACTCCAAATGAAAACCATCATTTGTCGTCATACCATTTAATGGATTTCAACCCACCACATTTGACCTGTAGTCTATAATTTTATTTTCTTTACCAGCAGCTTGGCAACTGAGAATTTGAGAAGCTTTCAGAGTTAGTGTTGAAAAATGTTTTTTATGTACAATTCAAAGGTACTGTGTTGAGTATTTAATTTTATAATACTTTATACTTCTACTCCCCTACTATTCAGAAGAAAGATGTTGCCCTTCATACTCCATTTATTTGCCCTTTATACTCCATTTATACTCTACTCCATTTATTTTATAACACATTTATTTGAGTAATTTCTTTGCAGATTAATATTTTTAGAAGATAACATAGGATGCATGTTTCTACAATAATGAACTAACTTCAATGTTGTTGGGCCATTTAAAGTTTTATCAACCAGGTACAACATTTACATGTCAATGGATCAGTAATCAGTGGTGTAAGTAGGAAAATAACATTGTAAAAAGGCTCTATTGCATGTAAAAGCAGTGGCAAACCATGACCCTGGACACTGGGCCTTCAACAGGACAACATATGACAATAAAAAAAAAATCAAACATAGCAATAAAAATAATAGCCCGAGCCCTGTCACATGGAAGTTAAGCATATTCAAGGTTTCTTTGCCCTAACCGGTTTCACAACACACAAAACGTGATTCTAGACATCCAGCCACACAAATCTGACTATCGTGACATCACTCAATTTAAATATGAATGCAAAAGACTAGGCCAATATTATTTTTCGAACAATCAATGAAATGAGCAAATTACATTGATTTATCTCATATATTTGTCAAGCTGGGATAAAGTAAAATATCTAGAATAATCATTAGCTAGTGTTCCAAAATAAAGATGGATCCAAATCAATGTTTTTTTGTTTGTTTGACCTTAGACATACTTGAATTTCAATGTTGATTGAATATCTCTCTGCCAGAAGTAAAGGCAGCAAGGCCATACAAACAAGTTCAATTCAGATATCAGATGTCTCACACTAACCAGCCAACACCTCCTGCAGTGAAATGGGAAAAGGCACAAGCTTTTTGTAAGCTATGCTCAGACATTTTTCACTGACCTTATTTAAGCCATTTATTGCCATTCCATGTCCATGGCTATACAATTAGATATGCAAATTATATGTTTATAGTAGACTTCTTACAACTTGAACATAAAACTGTGATTATCAAATTATAAAAAACAATTTGCTTGTTTTTCACTGAAATGTGCCTTGACTGTAGGCTAGATGTAGGAAAAATAATGACAAATGTATCTATTTGATACTAACTTCTGTGCCTGAATACCCAATATAAATTCAAAGACAGCAAAAATAACACCACAAAATTGAACAAAAGTCAGTCAGAGTTACAGTTTTAACGATACAAATGCTCACAGATTGACAATGCTCACAATGAGACCAGTTAAAAACCTGCAACTTTTGTCCATAAAGCAATCAATAACGACTTTCTGCTTTGTTACAGAAAGTGAAGCCATCATGGAAAGTTAGCATATGTTTTCAGAAACATCTACAACCAAATATTTTGCTGTGTTCTTGTCAAATTTTGCCCAGAATTAGCAACAAGTAAATTTATGTTTCTCATTCAGCAGAAAAATGAAAATGAGTTACTGACTGCTTTTGTGAGTCGCTAATCTGCTAAGTATCTTGTGCTGCCCACAACTCAACTCAACAAAATATGATTGGCTTACCCAACTGAATTGCCCATAGGTGTGAACGTGAGTGTGAAATGTTGCCTGTCCATGGTGTATCCCACCTCTGGCACAATGTCAGCTGAGATTGCCCCCCCTAAGTTTGCAGAATTTTATTTCACTCAGTGTTGGGTGTTTTGCATTTTATGTGTGTGTCATAGTTTCTTAATGTAAAATCTATTTTGAAAAGTAACTAGTAACTGCAGTTGTTAAATAAATGAATTGGAGTAAAATGTACAACATTTGGCTCAGGCATATAGTGGCGTTATAGAATTATAAAGTCATAAATCTAGTTAAATACAAGTCCTTTAAAATTGCACTAAAGTACAGCATGTACTAATTACTGTCAGTAATATGTTCAAATATTATAACATAAGATAGATATTTTGCCCCTGAGTACTTTATCCTCAATACTTTTGTACTTTTTAGATCATTTTAAATAGGAATTTTACTTGTAATAGAGTACTTGTACATTACTTCTTCACCACTCCAGAATATTGCACACAGTACAATAGAACATTTCACCAATTGAGACTTTGTGCTGTAATTTTAAGCCTTTGAGTTGTGTGTGTGTGTTTGTACAAAAAGTGTCAGATGGAGATGACCTGTGCATTTGTTGCTTTCCAGCTTGCACAGTGTTTTCATGCTTTTTCCCCTTTTTTCCACACACACACACACACACACACACACACACACACACACACACACACACACACACACACACACACACACACACACACACACACACACACACACACACACACACACACTTCTTCCATAATTGATGTGGGAGATGAGGCTCCCTAGGGGTCGTCCTCTCTCTCCTCATCCCTCCCATTTGCCCCAGCTGTTCTTGGCTGTCTCTTGCTCACCTTCTCCTCTCCTTCTTCTTCTTCTTTCATTAACCCCCACTCCATTCCTGCCTTTCATCTTGTCCACCCATTTACATGCCTGCTGGCCTTCATCTATTTAATGTGCTGACAGCACTGCAGGTTACAGGTTCAGTTCCAGCAAACCACTCACACTGTACCAAGATGCCTTTCTTTTTCAACTCCTCTCCGTTTGCCCTCCTCCTGTGTGTCTCTGTATCTATATCTGTATCTCAGTACAAATTCACCCTGCCCCCACACGCATTTACTCACACACACACACACACACACACACACACACACACACACACACACACACACACACACACACACACACACACACACACACACACACACACACACACACACACACACACACACACACAAAAACACTCACTTTGCACTTTGCAGACACACACACACACACACCTTGTGTTCGCTTGCTCTTGCTCTCTCTCCTCAGAGGCTTTTATCAGACTGTACCTGGGTCCCTCTCCAGATGTTAAGTGTCTTCCTGGCTGGTGGAGATAGTAACGCACACACACCAGATTGGCTCAGACCTTGCTGGTCACCATTTGGTAATCTTATATTTTAATACACAGGCAATATATTTCACTGAACATAATGCGTCTCGATTTATCAAAAATGACACTCTTACACTCTTTGCGGGTAATTGAGGCACAGTGCCACTTTATGTTGCATTAAATTCATCCTTATTGGATTTATTATCGGGTTAACTCATATGGAACATGTTTTATTGCTAAAATAAAAAAAAAAAAACCATCATAAAATCACTTCAACTGTAATATGAAAGAGAGTGTATTTTACCCTCAGTGCTATTCAAATATTTAAAAATTAAAATAAAAAAATGTTACGCTACAGTCTTTGAACAGAAGCTCATCAGCATATCCTGATAGATGCTAATAAAAAGTGTTTTGGAAAATGTACTGGCTCATCTAGTTCCAAATTAAATCAATCAATTTGCAAGGGACAAATCTTGCAATCAGGATTTTTTTATTAATAACTTTAAAACTTGAGTTGATGTCCTAATTGGTAAAGTTCAGAATAATAGGCAAATACTTTTAAAAGCACTAAATTCACAAGTGTTTTTAGAAAAACCCCTTGCAACTGTAAAAGGTTGATCTTATAAAAGATAGTGCGTGAGCTGGCTGCTGGCTGCTGGCTGCTGTGTGTGTGTGTGTGTGTGTGTGTGTGTGTGTGTGTGTGTGTGTGTGTGTGTGTGTGTGTGTGTGTGTGTGTGTGTGTGTGTGTGTGTGTGTGTGGTAGCCTGATGAGGGTGTCTGGTGGCTCTGTCTGGTTAAGGTGCCTCACAGGCAGGCCTGCAGCCCACAAAGGGCCCCTGCTCTCTGGGGACGATCTGACTATCCTCCAATCACTGAGCCAGCAGATGGTGACGGACTGAGCGCTGATTGGCATAGACTGTCTATGAAATGTATTCTGAAATCAACAGTGATATCCTCTAAGTGGTCGTGCACAGCAACAATGAATAAAACATTGAGCTGTGACTCCTATTTGACTTCTTTGTGTTGACATCTTTTTCTATTAAAAAAAAAAAAACAAAACAAAACAAAACAAGCTCTTCAACACAAGAATCACAGCCAATAAATAGAGAAGAGTCTAAATAGATTAAATTCAACAGATATACTGAACTGATGTTATGTGGCAAGTAAGCAAGATATTTTTAAAGATACCTCTGCTTTAATACTAGACAGCATGGGGGTGAGTGGCAGGGAAGATGGGCAAAGAGAGACATAACAAAAATGTCTGTGAGCTGGAATCAACCCTGCAGTACCCAAGAGTGTATTCCTTTATATTGTACACAACTAACATGAAATCCTTTCTGTCAAAACAAGAAAATATCAGATTCAGTTGAACAGGTACTGTTAACATTTTCCTTCAGACAAAAATAAGCATACTTTAGTCAGCATGCATATTTGTCATGCAATAATGTGAATTAAAGTGAACTGTTTTTTCATAACAATAACACAACAAGCA